>NW_027202799.1:0-154000 GCF_024711535.1 Dipodomys merriami
AACCCTAACACTAACCCTAAATCTTACCCTCACAATCACCCTAACCCTAACCCTTACCCTCAGCCTAACCCTAACCCTAACAGTAACCCTAACCCTAAAACTAGTCCTCACACTAACCCTAATCCTCAACCACACCTTAAACCGAACCCTCACCCTTACCCTCACCCTAACACTAACCCTAAACCTAACCCTAACCCTCCCACTAAACCTATCCCTCACACTAACTGTATCCCTACCCATCAGCCTAAACCTCACCCTAACCCTAAACCTAACCCTAATCCTCACCCTATCCCTAAACCTAACCCTCACCCTCACACTCACCCTAGCCCTCACCCTAACCCTACACCAAACCCTAACCCTCACCCTAACCCTAACCCTCAGCCTAAACCTCACCCTCACCCTAATCCTCACGCTAACCCTAACCCTAAATCTTACCTAACCGAAACACTCAACCTCACCCTCTAAGCTTTACTCTCACCCTAACTCTAATCCTAACCCTAACCCTCACCCTCACCCTAATGCTAACCCTAACCCTCAGACTCACACTAACCCTCACGCTAACACTTACCCTCACCCTAACCCTAACCCTCACCCTCACCCTAAACCTCACCCTAACACTTACCCAAACCCTAACTATCACCCTAAACCTAACCTTGACGCTAACCCTCTTCCTCACCCTAAACCTCACCCTAACACTTACTCACACCCTTACACTCACCCTAACCCTAACCCTAAACCTAAATTTTACCCTAACCCTCACCCTAACCCTAAACCTCACCCTCACTCTAACTCTCACCCTAACCTTTACCCTCACCCTAACTCTTACCCTAACCCTAAGCCTATCCCTCACACTAACCCTAACCCTAACCCCCAGCCTAACCCTTATCCTAACCCTAAACCTAGCCCTAAATATCACCCTAATCCTAACCCTAACCCTCAGCCTAACCCTCATCCTAACCCTAACCCTAATCCTAACCCTCACCCTAACCCTAACAGTAAACCTAAACCTCACCCTAAACCTAACCCTCACCCTCACCCTCTCCTTCACCTTCAGCCTAACCCTAATCCTAACCTAATCATAACCCTCACCCTCACCCTCACCCTAACTCTAACCCTAAACCTAACCCTAACACCCACCCTCACCCTTACCTTAACCCTAACAATATACCTAACCCTCAACCTAACCCTAACCCTCACCCTAATCCTAAACCTAACCCTCACTCTCAAACTCACCCTATCTCTAACCCAAACCCTAACCCTAACCCTCACCCTCACCCTCAACCGAACCCTCACCCTCAACCGAACCCTCATCCTCACCCTGACCATCACCCTCACTCTAAACATCACCCAAAACCTAACCCTCAACCTAACCCTAACCCAAACCCTATTCCAAACCCTCACACTCACCCTAACCCTCACCCTAACCCTTACCGTCACCCTAACCCTTACCCTCACCCTAACCCTAACCATAACCCTCAAAATAACCGTAACCCTCACTATAGCCCTAAACGTAACACTGACCCTGACATTCACCCACACCCTGATCCTCACCCTCAGCTGAACCCTAACCCTAATCCTATTCCTATTCCTAACCCTCAGCCTCACATTAAACCTAACCCTAACCCTAACCCTCACCCTCACTCTAACCTTCACCTTCACCCTAAACATCATCCTAACCCTAACCCTCACCCTAACCCTTACCCGAACCCTCACCCTGAACCTAACCTCAGCTTAATCCTCATCCTCACCCTAATCCTCACCATAACCCTAAACTTTAACTAACCGAAAGCCTCACCCTCACCCTCAGCCTAACCCTCACCCTCACCCAAGCCCTCACCCTAACCCTAAAACCTTAACCCTAACACTCACATTCAAATTCCCCTTCCCCCTCAGCCTTACCCTAACAATAACCCTAATCCTAACACTAACCCTCAACCCCACCTTCACCCTAACCCTAACCCTAACAATAACCCTCACCCTCATCCTAACCCAAACCCTCACCCTAACAATACCTCTAAACCTAATCCTAACCCTAAAACTCAGCCTAACCCTAATCCTAACCCTAAAAATCAACACCCTCACCCTCACACTAACCCTCAACCTCACCCTAAACATCACCTTAACCCTAACCCTCACACTGAACCTAACCCTAACGTTCACTATAACTCTCACCCTAAAACTAACCCTCACCCTAAACATTATCCTCACAATAACCCTAACCGTAACCTTCAAACTATCCCTAACCCTCAACCTAACCGTATCCCGACACCTCACCCTAACTCTCACCCTAAACTTAACCCTAACCCTAACACTCACCCTAACCCTCACCATCACCCTAACGCTCACCCTAACCCTAACCTTCACCCTAAACCTAACCCTCAACCTAAACCTAACCCTCACCCTGACCCTCACCCTAACCCTAACCCTAACGCTAACCCTCACCCTAAAACTTACTTTAACCCTAACTCTAACCTTAAACCTAACGCTCACCCTAACACTAACCCTCAAACTAACACTAACCCTAGCCCTCACCCTCACCCTCACCCTCAACCTAACCCTAACACTCATCCTAAGACTAACCCTAAACCTAAACCTCACACTAAAACTAATCCACACCCTAACCCTAATCCTCACCCTATCCCTAAACATAATCCTAACCCTCACCCTAAACCTCAACCTCACCCTAACCCTAATGCTAACCCTAACCCTCACCCTCAACCTAACCCTCAACCTAACCCTTACCCTCACCCTAACCCTTATCCTTACCCTAAACCTAACCCTCAACCTCGCCCTAACCCTCACCCTAACACTTACCCACACCCTCACCCTAACCCTAACACTCACCCTAATCCTAACCCTAACCATAGTCCTCACCCTAACACTTACCCTCACCCTCACCCTAACCCTAACCCTCAACCTCACCCTAACCCTCACCCTAAGCCTTACCCTCACCCTAACTCTAATCCTAACCCTAACCCTAACCCTCACCCTCACCCTAATGCTAACCCTAACCATAAGACTCACCCTAACCCTCACCCTAACACTTACCCTCACCCTAACCATAACCCTCACCCTCACCCTAAACCTCACCCTAACAATTACCCAAAACCTAACCCTCACCCTAACCCGAACCCTAAACCTAACCTTGATGCTAACCCTCACCCTCACCCTAAAGCTTACCCTAACACTTACCCACACCCTTACCCTCACCCTCACCCTAACTCTAAACCTCAACCTTCCCCTGACTCTCACCCTTATCTTTACCCTCACCCTAACTCTTACCCTAACCCTAAACCTAACCCTAACCCTACCCCTAAGGCTTACCCTCACCCTAAGCCTAATCTTCACCCACACCCTAACCCTCACAGTCAACCGAACCCTCACCCACACCCAAACCCTCATCCTCACCCTATACCTCACCCTCACTCAAAACATCACCCAAACACTAACCCTCACCCTATCCCTAACAGAAACCCTAATCCAAACCCTCACACTCACCCTAACCCTCACCCTAACCCTTACCCTCACCCTAACCCTTACGCTGACCCTAACCCTAACCATAACACTCACAATAACCGTAACCCTCACTCTAACCCTAACCCTAACCCTGAACCTAACGTTCACCCTCACCCTGATCCTCACACTAAGCTTAACCCTAACCCTAATCCTAGCCCTCATGCTCAGCCTAACCCTCACCCTCAGCCTAAACATCTCCCTAACCCTAACCCGAACCCTAACCCTAACCCGAACCCTGAACCTAACCTCAACTTAATCCTCACCCTAATCCTGACCATAACCGTAACCTTTACATAACATGAAACCTCACCCTCACCCTCAGCCTAACCCTCACCCTCACTCAAGCCCTCACCTTAACCCTAACCTTAACCCTAAACCTCACCCTCAAACTCCCCTTCCCCCTCAGCCTTACCTTAACCATAACCCTAACACTAACACTAACCCTCAACATCACCCTCACCCTAACCCTAACCCTAACCCTAACAATTATCCTCACTTTCATCCTAACCCTAACACTAACAACTGTAACCCTAACCCGAACCCTAAAACTCACCCTAACTATAAACCTAACCCTCACCCTCACCCTAACACTCACCATCACCCTAACGCTCACCCTAACCCTAACCCTCATCCTAAACCTAACCCTCACCCAAAACCTAACCCTCACCCTGACCATCACCCTAACCCTAATCCTAAATCTAACCCTCACCCTAACCCTTACTTTAACCCTAACCCTCACGCAAAACCTAACGCTCACCCTAACACTAAACCTCACACTAACTCTAACCCTAGCCCTCACCCTCACCCTCACCCTCAACCTAACCCTAACACCCATTCTAACCCTAACCATAAACCTAAACCTTACACTAAACCTAAACCTCACCCTAACCCTAATCCTCACACTAAACCTAACAGTCATTATATCCTTAAACCTACCCCTCAGCCTAACCCTCACCCTAAACCTCACCCTAACCCAAACACTAACATTAACCCTCACAATAAACCTCACCCTATACCGTACCTTCAACATAACCCTAACCCTAACTCTAACACTAATCCTCAAACACACCCTAACCTTCACCCTCACCCTAAACATCACTCAAACCTTAACTCTCACCCTAACCCTAACCCTAACCCTTACCCTAAACCTAACCCTCACCCTCACGCTAATCCTCACCATAAACCTAACTATGACCTAAAAGAAACCCTCACAATAAACCTCACCCTCACCCTAGCCCTCACCCTAACCCTAACCCGAACCCTAAACCTCACCTTCACCCTAACCCTCACCCTAACCCTTACCCTTACTGTAAACCTAAACCTAAACCTAATCATTAACTCTCACACTAACCATAACCTTCACACTAACCATAACCCTAACCCTAACCCTAAGCTTCACCCTCACACTGACCCTCACCCAAACCCTAACCCTATTCCTAATCCTAAGCCTCACAATCACCCTCAACCTAAAACTAACCCTAACACTAACCCTCACCCTCAACCTCACGGAACACTCACCCTCACCCTAAATATCACCCTAACCCTAACCCTCACCCTAAACCTAACCTCAGCTTAACCCTCACCCTCAACCTAATCCTCACCCTATCCCTAACCCTAACTTAAACAAAACCTTCACCCACACACTAACACTCACCCTCACCCTAGCCCTAACACTAACCCTAACCATAACACTAACCCACACACTAACTCTCACACTCATCCTCACTCTAACCCTAATCCTAACCCTAATCCTAACCCTAATGCTCACCCTACCCCTGTCCCTAACCCTAACTGTAACCCTAACGCTCACCCTCATCCTAAACCTCATGCTCACCCGAGCACTCACCCTCACCCTAAACCATACTCTCACACTAAACATCAACTTAACCCTAACCCTCAACCTAACCCTAACCCTAACCCCCACTCTAACCCAAACCCTCAACCTAACCCTCACCCTAAACCTTACCCACATCATAATCCTATTCCTCAATTCAATCTTACCATCACCCTAACCCTTACCCTCACCCTAACCCTCACAATAACACTCACCCTAAACCTAAACCTCAGCCTCGCCCTAACCCTCACACTAACCTATATCCTCACCTTCACCCTAACGCTCACCATCACCCGAGCCATCACCCTCACCCTAACCCTAACTACAACCCTCAACCTCACCCTCAACCTCAACCTAAACCTAATCTTAACCCTAACCCTAAACCTCACCCTCACCCTCACCCCAACCCTAACCCTCACTCCAACACTAAACCTCACCCTAACACTAACCCTCACCCTCACCCTCACCCTAATCCTAACCCTAACTCTAATCCTAACCCTCAACCTCACCATAAACCTCACCCTAACCTTTACCCTCACCCTCACCCTAACCGTAACCCTAAAGCTCACAGTAACCCTGACCCTCACCCTAACCCTAACCCTCACCTTAACCCTCATCTTCACCCTAATCCTCAACCTAACCTTACCTTAACCCTTACATAAACTAAACCGTCGCCCTTACCCTCACCCTAACACTCACCCCCACCCTAGCCCACACCCTAACCCTAACGCTAAACCTAACCCTCACACTAACCCTAACCATAACCCTCAGAATAAACCTTATCCTAACCCTAAACCTAAAACAAATCTTCACCCTAACCAAACCCTAAACCTCACCCTAACCCTAACCCTCACACTAACTCTAACCCTAACCCTCAGCCTAATGGTCATCCTAATCCTAACCCTAACCCTCACCCTAAACCTAATCCTAACCCTAACCCTCACACTAACCCTAAACCTCACCCTCAACCTCACCCTCACCCTCACCCTAAACCTAGTGCTAACCCTAATCCTAACCCTCACACTCACCCTAACTCTAACCCTAAACCAAACCCTCACACTCGCCCTCACACTCACCCGACCCTCACCCTGACCCTAAGCCTCACCGTAAACTTTACCCTCACCCTCACCCTAACCCTCACCCTAAACTTTACCCTGACCCTAACCCTAACCCTAAACCTAAACCTAACCCTCACACTAACCCTAAACCTAACCCTCAACCTAACCCTTATCCTAAACCTAAACCTAACCCTAACCCTCACCTTAACCCTAACCCTAAACCTCACACCAACTCAAACCCTAAACCTCAGCCTAACGCTCATCCTAACCCTTACCCTAATCCTAACCCTCACCCTAACCGTACCCCTAACCCTAACACTCACCCTAAACCTAAACCTTACCCTCACGCTCAGGCTAACTCTAATACTAACCCTAATACTAACCCTCACTCTCACCCTAACTCTAACACTAAACCTAACCCTAACCCTCATCCTCACCCTCACCCTAACCCTAAACCTATCCCTAACCCTCACCCTAACCTTAACCCAAACCCTATACCTCACCCTCAACATCACCCTAACCCTAACCCTAACCCTCACACTAAAGCTCACCCTAACCCTTATCCTCACCATAAACCTAACTCTAACATTAATGCTCACCCTAAACCTAACCCTCACCCACAACTTAACCCTGACCCTCACCCGAACCCTCACCGACACCCAAACTCTCTTCCTAACCGTAACCATAATCCTAATCCTAAACCTAAGCCTCACCCTCAAATTCACCCTAACCCTACACCTAACCCTAAACCTCACCCACACCCTCACCCTAATCTTCACCCTCACCCTAACCCTCACCCTCACCTTAACCCTACCCTTCACCCTAACCCTCATACTAAGCCTAACCCTAATCCTAACCGTCAACCTAACCCTAACCCTAGCCCTAACCCTCACCCTAACACTAATCCTAAACCTAACCCTAACACTCAACCTAACACTAATCCTCACCCACACCCTAACTCTCACCCTCACTCGAACCCTTACCCTCACTCGAAACCTCATCCTCACCCTCACACTAAACATCACCCAAACCCTAACCCTAACCCTCACCCTAACCCTTGCCCTAACTCTCACCATAACCTTAACCCTAACCCAATACCTCACCCTCACCCTAATCCTCACCATAACACTAAACCTTGGCTAAAAGAAACCCTCACCCTAACCCTCACACTAACCTTCACCCTCACCCTAGCCCTCACACTAATCCTAACCCTAACCCTAAAACTCACCCTCAGCCTAAAGCTCACTCTAACCCTTCCCCTCACCCTAACCCTTACCCTAAACCTAACCATAACCCAAACCCACAACCTCACCCTACCCCTCACCCTCACCTTATCCTAAACCTTAGCCTAACCCTAAACCTAAAAGCAACCTTCACCCTAACCAAACCCTAACCCTAACCCACAGTCTAATGCTCATCCTAACCCTAACCCTAACCCTAACCCTTACCCTAAAACTAACCCTAACCCTAACCCTCACCCTAACCCTAAACCTCACCCTCAAACTCACCCTAACCCTCAGCTTAAACCTAGTGCTAACCCTAATCCTAACACTCACCCTCAACCTAACTCTAACCCTAAACCAAACACTCCCACTCCCCCTCACCCTCACTCTAACCCTCACTCTAACAGTAACCCTCACCCTCAACCTCACCCTCAACTTCAGCCTAACCCTAGTCTATACCCTAATCCTAACCCTCAGCCTACCCCTGACACTAACCTCAGCCCTAACCCTAACACTCACCCTAACCCTCACCCTCACCATAGTTCACACCCTCACACTAAATCTAACCCTCACACTAAACCTAACCCTAACCCTCAGCCTAAACCTTATCCTAACCCTAAACCTAAACTAACCTTTACCCTAACCAAACCCTAACCCTAACCCTAACCTAACCCTAACCCTCACACTAACCCTAACCCTAATCCTCAGCCTAACCCTCATGCTAACCCTAACCCTAACACTAACCTAAACCCTGACCCTCAATTTAACCCTCCAAATAACCCTAACTCTAACCCTAAACCTCACCCTCACCCTAACCCTAATCCTAACACTAACCCTAAACTTCATCCTAACTCTGACCCTAACCCTCACCCTCACCCTAAACATCACCCTAAACTTAACCCATACCCTAACCCTAACCCTAACCC
Source organism: Dipodomys merriami (assembly GCF_024711535.1). Taxonomy (NCBI): domain Eukaryota; kingdom Metazoa; phylum Chordata; class Mammalia; order Rodentia; family Heteromyidae; genus Dipodomys; species Dipodomys merriami. The sequence continues at coordinate 8,558 of NW_027202799.1, forward strand.
TCACCCTAACCCTAACCTCAACTTAATCCTAACCCTGATGTAAACGAAACCCTCACCCTCACCCTCACCCTAATCCTCACCCTCAGCCTAACCCTGACGTAAACGAAAGCATCATCCTCAATCTCACACTAACCCTCACCCTCACCCTAGGTCTCACCCTCACCTTAACACTAACACTAACCATCAACCTCACCCTCACCCTCACCCTCAGCCTAAAGCTAACCCTACCCTAACCCTAACCCTCACCCTCCCCTGCACCCTAACCCTAACAATAACCCTAAACCTCGCCCTAACACTAAACCTCAACCTCACCCTAACCCTAATTCTAACCCTAACTCTAATGCTAACCCTCACCCTCACCCTAACCCTCACCCTAACCCTTACCCTCACCTTCACCTAACCCTCACACTAACCCTCACACTAACCCGAACCCTCACCCTAACGGTAACACTAACCCTAACCCTTACCCTCACAATCATCTTAACCCTAACCCTTACCCTCACCCTAAACCTAACCCTAACAGTAACCCTAACCCTAAAACTAGTCCTCACACTAACCCTAACCCTCATCCACACCTTAACCCAAACCCTCACCCGAACCCGAACCCAAACCCTAACGCTAAACCTAACCCTAACACTCCCACTAAACCTAACCCTCACCCTAACTGTAACCCTACCCATCAGCCTAAACCTCACCCAAAGCCTAACCCTAAATCTAAACCTCACCCTATCCCTAAACCTAACCCTAACCCTCACACTCACCCTAGCCCTCACCCTAACCCTACCCCAAACCCTAAACCTCACACTAAACATAACCCTCACCCTATCCCTAACCCTACACCTCAGCCTATGACTCACCCTAACCCTAACCCTAACCCTAACCCTAAACCTCACCCTATTCCTAACCCTAACCCTAACACTCACACTCACCCTAGCCCTCAACCTAACCTCACCCTAACCCTATCCCTAACCCTAAACCTCACCCTCATCCTAACACTCACCCTAACCCTTCTCCTCACACTAATCCTAACTCGACCCTACCCTTTACCCTAAAACTCACACTAAACCTAACACTTACTCTAAACCTAACCCTACCCCACAGCCTAACCCTCATCCTAACCCTAACCCTAACCCTATCCCTCAACCTAACCCTAACCCTAACCCTAACCCTCACCCTCACCCTCACCCTCACACTCACCCTCAGCCTTACCATAACCCTAACCCTAATCCTAAACCTAACCCTCACCCACACCCTCACCCTAACTCTAAACTGAACCCTAACCCTAACCCTCCCCCTCCCCCGAACCCTCCCCCGAACCCTCACTCTCACCCTAACCCTCACCCTCCCTCTAACCCTCACCCTAACCCTCATCCTAACCCTCACCCTCAACCTCACACTCACCCTAACCCTATCCATCACCCTAACCATAACCATAACCCTCACGCTAATCCTAACCCTAACCCTCCCCCTCACCCGAACCTTCACCCTCACCGTCACACTAAACATCACCCGAACAATAACCCTCACCCTAATCCTAACCCTAACGCTCACCCTAACCGATACCCTCACCTTAACCCTCAACCTCATCCGAAACGTCACCCTAATCTTACTCTAAACGTTACCTAAACTAAACCAAATCTCACCCTCACCCTAACCTTAACCTTAAACCTAACCTGAACACTAACCCTAACCCTAACCCTCAGCATAACGCTCATCCTAACCCTAAACATACCCATAATCCTCACCCTAACCCTAAACATAATCCTAACCCTCACCCTAACCCTAACCCTCACCCTCATTCTCACACTCACCCTCACACTAAGCCTAACCCTATCCCTAATCCTAAACCAAAACATCACCCTCACCCTAAACCTAACACTAACCATTACTCTGATCCTCACCCTCAACTTAACCCTAACCCTAACCCTCACCATCACCCTAAACCTCACCCAAACCCAAACCCTCACCTCAACCTAACCCTCACCTTCACCCTAACCCTAAACCTAACCTTAATCCTCTCCCTAACCCTAACAATAACCCTATCCCTCACTCTAATCATTATCCTCACACTTACCCTAAACCTAACCCTAAACCTCACACTAACTCCAAAACTCACCCTATCCCTGACCATACCCCTCACCCTAATCCTAACCCTAACCCTAACCCACACCCTAAATGTAACCCTAACCCTCACGCTCACCATAACCCTCATCCACACCCTAATCCTCACCCTCACCCGAACCATCACTGTCTCCCTAACCCTCACACTCACCCTAAACATCACCCTAAACCTATCCCTAACCCTAACCCTAAATATAACCCTCACCCACCCCCCTTCCCTAATCCTAACCCTAACACGAACCCTCACGCTAACCCTGACCCTCACACTCAAGATAACCCTAACCCTCACCCTCACCCTAACCCTAACCCTACCCCTCACACTACCCCTCACCCTAACACTTACCCTCACCCTAACACAAACCCTAACCCTCACCCTCACCCTAGCCCTCACGCTAACACTAATCCTAACCCTAACCCTAACCCTAAACCTAACCCTCAACCTAAGCCTCACCTTGACCCTCACCCTAACCCTAAACCTAACCCTAAACCTAACTCTCACCCTCACCCTCACCCTAACCCTAACCCTAACTCTAATTCAAACCCTAACCCTCACCCAGACCCTAAACCTCATCCTAATCCTTAGCCTCACCCTCACCCTAACCGGAACCCACACCTTAACCTTAACCCTCACCTACCCCTAACCCTAACCCTCAACCTCACACTCACCCTAACCCTAACCCTAACCCTCACCCTCACCCTAACCCTAAACCTAATGCTAACCCTAACCCTCATCCTCACCCTAACATTAACCCTACCCCTCATCCTAACCCAAAACCTAACCCTAATGCTAAACCTAACCCTCACCCTCACCATAACCCTCACCCTAACACTTACCCTCACCCTCTCCCTAACCCTTACCTTAAACATACACATGAGCCTAACCCTCACCTTAACCCTTACCCTCACTATAAACCTAACACTAACCCTAATCCTCACACTAACCCTAAACCTAAGCCTAACCCTAACCCTCACTTTAACCCTCACCCTAATCCTAACCCTGACCCTCACCCTCACTGTAACACTACAACTAAACCTAAACCTCACCCTCACCCTAACCCCCACTGTAACCCTAACCCTCAATGTCACCCTAACCCTAACCCTCACCCTAAACCTCACCCTAACCCTTATCGTCACCATAAACTTGAACCTAACCCACAGCCTAAACCTCACCCGAACCCTCACCGTCACCTTCACCCTCACCCTAACTGTAAGCATAAGACTCACCCCAACCCTACCCCTCACTCTAACCCTAAGTCTAACCCACACCCTCAACCTAACCCTAACCCGAACTCTAACCCTATACCTCACCCTTACCCTAAGGCTAAACCTAACCCTAACTCTTACTCTCATCCTAATCCTCACCCTAACCCCTTTCCTCACACTAACCCTAATCCTAACCCTCACACTAACCCTAACCCTCAACCTAACCCTCAGCATCACCCTAACCCTCACACTAACCCTAACCATCACCTACACCCTAACCCTCTCCCTCACCCTCACCCTCACACTGAACATCATCCTAACCCTAACCTTCAGCCTAACCTTAACCCTAAACCGCACCTTAACCCTAACCCTCACCTTCAACCTCACCTTCAGCCTAATCCTCACCCTAAACTTAAACCTAACCCTTTCCTGACCGAAAACCGCACCCTCACCCTAACCCTCACCCTAACCCTCGCCCTCACCCTAGCCCTCACCCTAAGCCAAACCCTAACCCTAACCCTCAAACTCAACCTCATCCTCAACCTCAGCCTCACCCTAACCCTAAACATATTCCTAACCCTAACCCTCACCCTCACCCTTACCCTCATTCTAACCCTAACTGTAAACCTAATGCTAACCCTAAACCTCACCCTCACCTTAACCCTAATCCTAAACCTCACCCTAACCCTAACCCTAACCCTAATGCTATACCAACCCTAAATCTCAGAATAAGACTAATGCTAACCCCAATACTCAACCACAACCTAAACCTCACCCTAACCCTTACCCTCATCCTAACCCTCACTCTAACCCTAAACCTAAACCTAAACCTCACCCAAACACTCACCCTAAACATTACCCTAAACCTCACCCTCACCCTGAACTCACCCTAACCTTTACCCACACCCTCACCCTAAACCTAACCATAACCCTTAAACTAAACCTAACCCACACCCTAACCCTAACCATAATCCTCACCCTAAACCTCATCCTAACCCTAAACCTAACCCTCAAACTAACCCTAACCGAAAATATTACCCTAACCCTAATCCTCACACTCACCCTCAGCCTAACACTAACCAGAACCCTAATCCTAACCCTAACACTCACCCTCACACTCACCTTAACTTGAACCCTAACCGTAAACCTAACCCTCATCCTAACCATAAACCTATCCCTAACGCACACCCTAACCCTAAACATTACCCTAACCCTCACCCTCACCCTAACCCTAACTCTCACCCTAACTCTCACCTTAACCCTAACGCTAACCCTAAACCTCACCCTCACCCTAAATCTCACCCTAACCCAAACCCTCACCATAACCCTAAGAGTAACCCTAACCCTAATCCTCACACTCACCCTAACCCTAACCTTCACCCTATAGCTCACCCTAACCCTAACCCTCACCCTCACCCTAAACCTCACCCTCACCTTAACCCTCACCCTAATCCTAACCCTAACCCTCACCCCAACCCTAACCCTCATGCTAACCCTAACGTTAACCCTCACCCTAAATCTTAATCTAACCCTAACCCTCACTCTCACCCTAATCCTCAACCTAACCCTGATCTTTACACTAACCCTAACACTAACCCTCACACTAAACCTAATCCTCACCCTAAACCTAAATATAACCCTAACCCTAACCATAACACTCACCCTAATCGTAACCCTAAACCTAACCCTCTCCCTAACCCTAACCCTATCCCTCACCCTACCACTCACCCTAAACCTAACGCTCACTCCTACCCTTATCCTAACCCTCAACCTGACCATAACACTCAACTTTGCCCTAACCCTCACCCTAACCCTACCCCTCACCAACACCCTAACTCTCACCCGAACCCGAACCCTCACTCTCACCCTAAACTTCACCAACACCCTTAGCCACACCCTCAAACGAATCCTCACTCTCACCCTCACCCTCACCCTAAACATCACCCTAACCCTAACCCTCAACTTAACCCTAACCCTAACCCTCCCCCTAACCCTAACCCTAAACTTAAACCTCACCCTCACCCTAATCCTCAACCTAAACCTAAACCTAAATCTAAACCTTTCCTAACCGAAAACCTCACCTTCACCCTAACCCTCACCTTAGCCCTGACCCTCACCCTAGCCTTCAACCTAAACCTAACGCTAAACTTAACCCTCACCCTCACGCTCACCCTCACCCTCACCCTCACCCTCAGCCTCACCCTAAACCTAAACCTAATCCTAACCCTAACCCTGACCCTCACCCTCACTCTAAACCTAACCCTAACCTACAACATAAGCCTAACCCTAACAGTAATGCTAACACTAACCCTCAACCTCACCCTAACCCTAACCCTAACACTCAACCTAAACCTAACCCTAAACCTAATGATAACCCTAACCCTCTCCCTCATCCTAACCCTGACCCTAACCCTTTCCGTAACCCTCACCCTCACCCTATCCGTAACTCTAACACTCACCCTAACCCTACCTCTAACCCTAACCCTAATCCGACCCCTCAGCCTAACCCTCATCCTCACCCTAACCCTCACCATCTCCCTAACATTAATGATAAGCCTAAACATCAACCTCACCCTAACTGTCGCCCTAACACTTACCCTCACCATAACCCTATCCCTCAACCTCAACCTAACCCTCACCCTAACCCTTACACTCACCCTATCCCTCACCCAACCCCAACCCTAACCCTAACCCTTACCCAAACCCCCACCCTAACATTCACCCTAACCCTAAGGATAACCCTACACCTCAGTCTCACCCTAACCCTCACCCTAACTCTTATCCTCACACTAACCCTAACCGTAAACCTAACCGTAACCCTCACACTAAGCCTAAACCTCATCCTAACCCTAACCCTACCTCTCACCCTAATACTCACCCTAACCCTAACCTTAACCCTAACCCGAACACTAACATTAACCCTAATCCTCCCACGAACCCTAAAACTCATGGTCACCCTAAGCCTCATCCTCACCCTAACCCTCACCTACACCCTATCCCTTCCCATTCCCTGAAGCCTAACTCTCACCCTAAACCTCACCCTCAACTTAAACATCACCCTAACCCTCACCCTCACCCAAACCCAAACCCTCAATCTCACCCACAACCTAACCCTCACCCTCACCCGAACCCTCTCACTCTCCCTAATTTTCACTTTCACCTTAAATATCACCCTAACACTAACACTCACCCTAACCCTAACCATAACCCTCACCCTCAACCTAACCCTAACCCTAACCCTAACACTTACCCTAACCCACAACGTAACACTTAGGCTAAACTTAACCCTCACTCTCACCCTAACTCACACCCTAACACTTACCATCACCCTAACCCTTACTCAAACCCTAACCATCACACTAAACCTAAGCCTCACCCTAACTCTAACCCTAAATCTACCCCTCACCCTAACCCTAGCCGTGAGTGCTAGCCTGAGCCTCACTCAGACCCTCAACCTCAGCCTAACCCTAACCCTAACCTAATCCTAAAACTAACCCTCACACTCACACTCACCCTAAACCTAACCCTAACCCTCATCCTCACACTAAGGCTAACTCTAACCAACCCTCAGCCTCAACCTCACCCTAACCCTTAACCTCACCCTAACCCTAACCCTAACCCTAACCCTAACCCTCACACTAAACCTAAAACTACCCCTCAGCCTAACCCTAACACTCACCCTAAACCCAACACTGATGCTAACACAAATGTTCACTCTCAACCTAAGCCTCAGCCTAACCCTTACCCTCATCATAACCCTATCCCTCACCCTCTCCCTAAACCTCACCCTACCCCTTCCGCTCACCCTAACCCAAACCCTAACCCTAACCCTAAACTTCCACCTAACCCTCACCCTAACCCTAACCCTCACCCGAACACTAAACCTAAGCCTAACTCTCACCCTCACCCTGTCATCCTAACCCTTAACCTCACCCTAACCCTAACCCTAACCCTCACCCTAAACCTAACCCTCACCTTAAACTTCACCCTCACCCTAAACCTAACCCTAAACCTTTCCTAACCAAAAATATCACCCTCACCCTAGCCCTCACCGTAAACCTAACACTAAACTTAACCCTCACCCTTAGCCTCACCCTCAGCCTCACCCTAAACCTCACCCTTACTCTCACCCTAACCCTAACCCTTACCCTCACCATAAACCTATCCCTAACCCTCAGCCTAACCCACACGCTAACTCTTACGCTCACCATAACCCTCACCCAACCCTAACCCGAACCCTAACCCTCACCCTAAACACCACCCAAACCTTCACCATAACCCTAACGCTAACCCTAACCCTCAGTCTCAACCTAACCCTCACCCTAAACCTTATCCTCACACTAACCCTAACCCTTACCGTAACGGTCACACTAAGCCTAACCCTCATCCTAACCCTAACCCTACCTCTCACCCAAACCCTCACCCTAACCCTATCCCTAACCGTAACGCTCAACCTAACCCTAACCCTCACCCTCACCCTAATCCTCACCCTCAACCTAACCCTAACCCTTACCAAACCGAAAGCCTCACCCTTAATCTCACCCTCGCCCTCACTCTCAGCTTAACCATTACACTAACCCTAATCCAAACCCTAACTCTTACCCTCAACCTAAACCTAACCCTAACCCTAATCCTCAACGTCACCCTCTCACTCACCTCACCCGCACCCTAATCCTCACGCTCTACCTCACCCTAACCCTAACCCTCAAAGTCACCCTTAACATCACCCTAAACCTAACTCTCACGCTAACCCTAACCCTGACCATAGTCCTAATCCTAACCCTAACCCTCACCCTAACCCTAAACCTAAGGCTAACCCACACCCTAAGTCTAACAATAACCCTAACCCTAAATGTCAACCTAACCCTCATCCTAACCCTAACCCTAACACTAACCCTAACCCTGACCCACAATCTAACCCTCCCCTTAACCCTCACCCTCACCCTAAACCTCACCCTCACCATAACCCTAACACTAACCCTAACCCTGACCCTCAATCTAACTCTCCCCTTAACCCTCACCCTCACCCTAAACATCACCCTCACCCTAATCCTAATCCTAACACTAACCCTAAACCTCACCCTAACACTAACCTCAGCTTAACCCTAACCCTGATGTAAACTAAACCCTCACCCTCAGCCTCACCCTAATCCCTACCCTACCCCTAACCCTAACGTACAGGAAACCCTCACCCTCAACTTCACACTAACCCCACCTTAACCCTCACCTTAATCCTGACCCTGATCTTAACCCTCAGCCTAATTCTAACACTAAACCTAAATCTCACCATCACCTAATCCTCACCATCACCCTAACCCTCACCCTAAACCTCACCCTCACCCTAGCCCTCACCCTCACCCTAAATCCTAACACTAAATATCAACCTCACCCTCACCCTCTGGCTAAACCAAAACCTACCCTAACCCTAAACCTCACCCTCACCCTCACCCTCACCCGCACCCTAACCCTAAAAATAATCCTAACCTTAACACTAACACTAAACCTCAACCTCACCCTAACCCTAATCCTAACCCTAACTCTAATCCTAAACCTCACCCTAACCCTCACCCTAACCCTAACCCTCACACTAACCCGAACTCTCACCCTAACCGTAACACTAACCCTAACCCTTACCCTCACAATCACCCTAACCGTAACCCTTACCCTCACTCTAACCCTAACCCTAACAGTAACCCTAACCCTAAACCTAGTCCTCACACTAACCCTAACTCTCACCCACAATTTAATCCGAACCCTCAACCGAACCCTCACCCTAACCCTAATATTAAACCTAACACTAACACTCCCACTAAACCTAACCCTCACCCTAACTGTAACCCTAGCCATCAGCCTAAACCTCACCCTAACCCTAACCCTAACCCTACCCCAAACCCTAACCCTCACACTAAACCCTACCCCAAACCCTAACCCTCACACTAAACCTAACCTTCACCCTATCCCTAACCCTACGCCTCAGCCTAAGACTCAGCCGAACCCTAAAATTAACCCTATACCTAATCCACACCCTATCCCTAACCCTAACCTTAACCCTCACACCAACCCTAGCCCTCACCCTAAATTTACCCTAACCCTATCTCAAGCCCTAAACCTCACCCTCATCCTAACCCTCACCCTAACCCTTCTCCTCACCATAAACCTAACCCTGAACCTAACCTTAACCCTAAAACTCACACTAAACCTAAACCTCACCCTAACCCTAACCCTACCCCACAGCCTAAACCTCATCTTAACCCTAACCCTAACCCTATCCCTCACCCTAACCCTAACCCTAACATTAACCTAACCCTCCCCCTAACCCGAACCCTAACCTCACCCTCACACTCACCCTCAACGTAACCCTAAACCTAACCCTAATCCTAAACCTAACCCTCACCACCACCCTCAACCTTACTCTAACCCGAACAATAAACATAACCCTCCCCCTCCCCTTCCCCCTCACCGGAACCCACACTCTCACCCTAACGCTCACCCTCACCCTAACCCTCGTCCTCACCCTCACCCTCAACCTCACCCTCAACCTCACCATCACCCTAAACCTAACCCTAACAATAACCCTCATGCTATCCCTAACTGTAAACCTAACACTCACATTCACCTTAACCCTAACCCTCACCTTAACCCTAACCCTAACACACACCCTAACCCTCACCCTCACCCTCAAACTCAACCTCACACTCACCCTAACCCTCACCATCACCCTAACCCTAACCCTAACCAAAACCCTCACGCTAACCCTAACTCTAAACCTAAACCTCACACTCACCTTAACCCTAACCCTCACCTTCACATTTACCGTAACCCTAACCCTTACCCTAACCCTCACCGTCAACCTCACCCTCACCCTGACCCTCACGCTAAGCCTAACCCTAACCCTAATCCTAAACCTAATCCCCACCCTCACCCTAAACCTAATCCTAACCGTAACCCTCACCCTCACCCTAACCCTAACCCTCATCCTAAATCTAACGCTCACCCTCACCCTAAACCTAACCCTAACAATCACCCTCATCCTAACCGTAACCCTCACCCTAACCCTAACCCTAACCCTCACCCTAAACCTAACCCTCACCCTCACCCTAACCCTAACCCTACGCCTCACCCTAACCCTCACGCTCACCCTAACTCTAACCCTAACCCTAACCTCAAGCTAACCCTAACCCCAATCCTCCCCCTCACCCTAACCTTAACCCTAACACTCACACTTAACCCTAAACCTAACCCTCAGACTAACGCTCATCCTAACCCTAAACCTAAATCTCATCCTAACCCTAACATTAACACTCACCCTCACCCTCACCGTTACCGTAACACTAACCCTAAAAATAAACCTGACCCTAACCCTCACCCTAACCATAACACTCACCCTAACCCAAACCCTCACCCTAACACTTACCCTCACACTAACCCTAACCCTAACACTAACACGAACCCTCACACTAACCCTAACCATTACTCTAACCCTAAACCTCAACCTCACCCTCACCCTCAGCCTAACCCTAGTACTTACGCTCAACCTATACCTTCCCCTCAACCTAACACTAACCCTAACCCTCACCTTCACCCTCACCCTCACCTCACCATAACCCTATCCCTCACCGTCCACCTAAACCTAACCCTAACACTTGCCCTCACCTTAACACTCACCCTAACCCTAACCCTGAACCTAACCCTCACCCAAATGCTCACCCTAACACTAACACTAACCCTATCCCTCACCCTCAGTCTAACCCTCACCCTAATGCTTACCCTCACCCTAAACCTAATCCTCACACTAACCCTAAACCTAACCCTAACCCTAACCCTCACCTTAACCCTCAACTTAATCCTGACCCTGATCTTAACCCTCAGCCTAACTCTAACATTAAACCTACATCTCACCCTCACCTAACCCTCACCATCACCCTAACCCTCACCCTAAACCTAACCGTCACCCACACCCTAAACCTCACCCTCATGCTCACCCTCGCTCCAAAGCTAACACTAACTGTAAACTTCACCCTCACCATCATACTAACACTAATCCTAAACCTAACCCTCACACTCACCCTAAACCTAACCCTGACCCTCACCGTCATACTCACCCTTACCCTAACCCCAAACCTAACCATCAGCCTAACCCTAACCCTAAACCTAACCCACACCCTAAACCTAACCCTAACCCTAAACCTCACCCTCACCCTAACCTTCAACCTCACCCTAAACCTCACCCTCATCCTAACCCTCACCTTAACCCTAAACATAAGCCTCTCCCACACCCTAACCCTCACCCTAACCCTAACCCTCACCCTCAAACTCACGCTAACCCTAACCCTCACTCTTACCCTAAACCACACCCTAACCCTTAACCTTACCCTAACCCTAACACTAACCCTAACCTTCACACTAAACCTAAACCTCACCCTCACCCTAACCCTAACCCTACCCCTCACATTAACCTTAAACCTCACCCTAACTCTAACCCTAACCCTCACCCTCACCCAAACCCGAACCCTCACCTCAACCTAACCCTCAGTCTCACGCCAACCCTAAACCTAACCCTAATCCTCTCCCTAACCCTCACCCTCACACTCACCCTCAACTTAAGTTTAACCCTAACCCTAATCCTAAACCTAACCCTCACACTCATCCTAAAACTAACCCTAACCTTAACCCTAAACGAAACCCTCACCTTCACCATAAACCTAACACTAACCATCACCCTCACACGCACCCTTACCCTAACCCCAACCCTATGCCTTACGCTAACCCTACCCCTCACCCTAACCCTAACCCTAATCGAAGCCTCACCCTCACACTCACCCTCACCCTAACCTTAACAATAAACCTATCCCTCACTCTAACCCTTATCCTCACATTTACCCTAAACCTAACCCAAAACCTCACACTAACCCTAAATCTCACACTAACCCTGACCCAACCCCTCAGCCTAAACCTCACCCTAATCCTAACCCTAAACATAACCCACACACCTTAAACCTAACCCTAACCCTCACCTTCACTTTAACCCTCACCTTAATCCTAACCCTGACCCTAACCCTCACTGTAACGCTAACACTAAACCTAAACCTCACCCTCACACTCACGCTAACTCTAACACTCACTCTCACCCTAACCCTCACTCTAACCCTTAAGCTTAACCTAACCCTAACCCACACTCTAACACTAAACCTAACCCTCAACCTCATCCCAAACCTAACCCTACCCGTCACCCTAATACTTACCCTCACCCTAACCCAAACCCTAACCCTCACCCTCATCTAGCCCTCAACCTTACACTAATCCTAACCCTAAACCTAACCCTCACCCTCACCCTGACCCTCACTCTAACCCTAACCCTAACCCTAACCCTCACCCTCACCTTCACCCTAACCCTAACTCTAATTCAAACCCTAACCCTCACCCACACCCTAAACCTCACCTGAATCCTTACCCTCACCCTCACCCTAATTGGAACCCACACCTTAACCTTAACCCTCACTCTACGCCTGACCCTAAACTTGAACCTAACACTCACCTTAAACCTAACCCTAACCCTCACCCTCAACCTAACCCTAAACCTCATGCTAACCCTAAACTTCACCCTCACCCTAACCCTAACCCTACCCCTCACCCTAACCCAAACCCTAACCCTAATGCTAACCCTAACACTCAACCTCACCCTAATCCTTACCCTCACCCTCTCCCTCACCCTTACCCTAAACCTACCCATCAGCCTAAACCTCACCTTAACCCTTACCCTCACTATAAAATTAAAACTAACCCTAATCATCACACTAACCCAAAACCTAACCCTAAGCCTAACCCTCACTTTAACCCTCAACCTAAGCCTAACCCTGACCCTAACCCTCACTGTCACCCTAACCCTCAACGTCACCCTAACCCTCAACCTAACCCTAACCCTCAACCTAAATCTCACCCTAACCCTTACCCTCACCACAACCTTAACCATAACCCACACCCTAACCCTCACCCGAAACGAAACCCTCACCCTCACCCTCACCCTAACCATAACACTAACACTCACCCCAACCCTAACACTCACCCTAACCCTAACTCTAACCCTTACCCTCAACCTAACCCACACCCGAAATCTAACCCTATACCTCACAATACCCTTAAAGCTAAACATAACCCTAAATCTTAGTCTCATCCTAATCCTCACCCTAACCCCTTTCCTCACACTAACCCTAATCCTAACCCTCACACTAGCCCTAAGCCGCAACCTAACCCTCACTGTAACCCTAACCCTCAACCTAACCCTAACCCTCAACTACACCCTAACCCTCACCCTCACCCTCACCCTAAAAATCACCCTAAATCTAACCCTCAGCCTAACCTTAACCCTAACCCTCACCTTAACCCTAACCCTCACCTTCAACCTCACCCTCAGCCTAATCCTCACCCTAAACCTAACCCTAACCCTTTCCTAACCGAAAACCGCACCCTCATCCTAACCCTCATCCTAACCTTCGCCCTCACCCTAGCCCTCACCTTAAGCCTAACCCTAACCCTAACCCTCAACCTCAACCTCATCCTCAACCTCAGCCTCACCCTAACCCTAAACCTAATCCTAAACCTAACCCTCACCCAAACCCTCACTGTAACCATAACCGTAAACCTAATGCTAACCCTAAACCTCACCCTCACCTTAACCCTAATCCTAAACCTCATCCTAAGCCTAACCCTAAGCCTAATGCCATACCTAACCCTAACCCTCACACTAAGACTAATGCTAACCCTAATACTCAACCACAACCTAAACATCACCCTAACACTTACCCTCATTCTAACCCTCACCTTAACCCTAAACCTGAACCTAATCCTCATCCAAACACTCACCCTAACCCTTACACTAACCCTATCCTTCACCCTCACCCTAACACTAACCCTAACCCTAACCCTACACCTCACACTAACGCTAACCCTTAACTCAACCGTAACCCAAACCCTCACCCTAACCCTAAACCAAACCCTCATCCAAATGCTCACCCTAACCCTAACACTAACCTTATCTCTCACCCTCACCGTAACCCTCACCCTAACGCATACCCTCACCCTAACCCTAACCCTAACCCTAACACTCAACCTAACACTAACCCTAACACTAATGCTAAACCGAACCCTCACCATCACCCGAACCCACACCCTCACCCTAACACTCACCTAATCCTCACCCTAACCCTAACATTACCTAACCAAGACCCTCACCCTCACACTCACCTTCACCCTAAACCTCACCCTCACCCTAGCCCTCACCCTAACCGTAACCCTAACCCTAAACCTCACCCTCATCCTCAACCTCAGCCTAACCCTATCCCTATCCCTAATCCTAACCGTCAACCTCAACCTAAGCCTAACGCTAACACTCAACCCTCACCCTAAGCCTCACCCTAACCCTAACTCTAACCCCAACCCTCACCCTCATCCTAGCGCTCAACATAACCCTAACTCTAATCCTAACCCTAACCCTAAACCTCATCTTCACCCTCACCCTCACCCTCACCCTCAGCCTAATCCTAACCCTAACCCTAATACTAACTCTAAACCTAACCCTAACCCTACCTCTACCCCTAACCTTAGCCCTCAGCCTCACTCATACCCTCAACCTAGCCCTCACCCTAACCCTAATCCTACCCCTAACCCTCATCCTAACCCTCACCCTAACCCTAAGGCTAACCATCACCCTAAGCCTAATACTCACCCCCACCCTCACACTCACCCTAACCCTAAGCCTAACACACACCCTAACCCTAACCCACACCCTCATCTAAACCTCATCCTATCCCTAACCCTAACCCTAATGCTCACAGTCACCCTAACCCTAACCCTCAAACTCACCTCACACTCAGCTTAAACCTAAGCCTAACCATAACCCTAAACCAAACCCTCACAATCACCCTCACCCTAAGCCTAACCCTAACCCTAAACCTAACCCTCACCCTCACCTTCACCCTAACCTTAACCCTAACCCAACCCTCAACCGAAACTTCACCCTCAACCTCACCCTAACCCTCACCCTCAACCTAAACATCACCCTAAACCTAACACTCACCCTAACTCTTAGCCTAACCCTCACCCTAACCCTAAACCTCACCCTCACCCTAACTCTTAAACTCCCCCGAAACCTAACCCTAACACAAAAATTTAAACTTCCCCTCAGCCTAACTCTAAGCCTCACCCTCAACCCAAACCTGATGCTAACTCAAATGTTCACTCTCAACCTAAGCCTCAGCCTAACACTTACCCTCACCATAACCCTATCCCTCCTCTCTCCCTAACACTCACCTTAGCCCCTCCCCTCACCCTAACCCTCACCCTAACCCAAAGCCTAACCCTAATCCTAACCTTCACACTAAGCCTCACACTAACACTCACCCTAACCCTAACCCTAACCCTCACCCTCACCCTAACTGTCATCCTAACCCTTACCCTCACCCTAAACCTAACCCTAACCCTAACCCTAACACTCAACCTAAACCAAACCCTAACCCTAATGCTAACCCTAACCCTCACTCTCACCCTAACCTGTACCCTAACCCTTACCCTTACCATCACCCTCACGCTCACCCTAACCCTAACCCTTACCCTCACCATAACCCTATCCCTCACTCTCAACGTAACCCTCACCCTAAACCTTATGCTCAGCCTAACCCTCACCGAACCCTAACCCGAACCCGAACCCACACCCTAACCCCCAAACTAACCTTCACCCTAACCCTAACGTTAACCCTAACCCTCACTCTCAACCTAACCGTCATCCTAACCCTTATCCTCACATTAACCCTAACCCTAACCGTAACCCTCACATTAAGCCTAACCCTCAACCTAACCCTAATCCTCACCCTCACCATAATCCTCACCCTAAACATAACCCTAACCCTTACCTAACCGAAACCGAACCCTCACCGTCACCCTCACCCACAGCCTAACCCTTACCCTAAACCTAATAATACCCTAACTCTTATCCTCACCCTAAATCTAACCCTAACCCTAACCCTCATGGTCACCCTCCCACTCATGCTCACCCTCACCTTAACCCTCACGCTCAAACTCACCCTCACCCTAACCCTCACCGTCACCCTAAACATCTCCCTACCCTTAACCCTCACGCTAATCCTAACCCTTACCCTACCCTAACCCTAAACCTAACCCTAACCCTAACCCTCGCCCTAAAGCTTATGCTAACCCTAACTCTCATCCTCACCCTAATCCTCACCCTAACCCTTATCCTCACACTAACCCTAACCCTAACCCTCAGCATCACCCTAACCCTAGACCTAAACCTAAAACTAACGCTCACCCTGAACCTAACCCTTACCCTTACCCTAAACCTAAACCTCACACTAACCCTCAACTAACCCTCACCCTAAACCTCAACCTCACCCTCACCCTTACCCTAACCCTAACCTTTACCCTATCCCTATCCCTACCCCTCAACCTAACCCTCACCCTCACCCTAACCCTAACACTAACCCTCACCCTAAACCTAACCCTAAACCTCACCCTAAACCTAAACCTAACCCTCATTCTAACCCTAAACCTTACCAGAAACCTAACCCTAAGCCTAAACCTAACCATACCCCAAACCCTTACCCTACCCTAACCCTAACCCTAACCCTAAACCTAACCCTCGCCCTAAACCTTATGCTAACCCTAACTCTCATCCTCACCCTAATCCTCACCCTAACCCTTATCCTCACACTAACCCTAACCCTAACCCTCAGCATCACCCTAACCCTAAACCTAAACCTCACACTAACCCTCACCCTAACCCTCACCCTAAACTTAAACCTCACCCTCACCCTCACCCTAAACCTAACCTTTACCCTATCCCTAACCCTACCCCTCAACCTAATCCTCACCCTCACCCTAACCCTAACACTAACCCTCACCCTAAACCTAACCCTAACCCTAACCCTCACCCTAAACCTAAACCTAACCCTCATCCTAAACCGAAACCTTACCTGAAACCTAACCCTAATGCTAAACCTAACCATAACCCTAACCCTCACCCTCAACCTTACCCTCACCCTAACCCTAAACCTAACCCTAACCCTCACCCTAACCCTAACCAGAATCCTAACCCTAACCCTCACCGTCACCATCACCCTCACCCTAACCCTCAATCTCAAACTTACCTTCACCCTAACCCTCAAACTAACCCAAACCCTCACCCTAACCCTAACAATCTCCCTAACCCTAACCCTACCTTTTACCCTAACCTTAACCCTAAATATCACCCTAAACCTAACCCTCACCTTCACCCTCACCCTCTGCCTAACACTAACCGTAACACTAATCCTAACCCAACTCTCACCCTCATACACACCCTAACTCAAACCCTAACCCTAACCCTAACCCTACCCCTAATTCTCACCCGAATCCTAAACCTCATCCTAACCCTAAACCTAACCCTCAATCTCACCCTAACCCTAACCGTATCCCCCACCGTAACCCTAATGCTAACCCTATCCCTCACCCTCACCCTAAACCGCACCCTAAACCTTACCATCACCATAACCTTAACCCTAACCCTAAACCTAATACTCACACTAACTATAACCATCACCCTCACCCTAACCCTCACCTTCACCTTAAACTTCACCCGAACACTAACCATCACCCACACACTAACCCTCACCCGAAACCGAAACCTCTACCTCACCCTCACCCTAACCGAAACCCTAACACTCACCCAAAACCTAACCCTCAACCTAACCCTAATTCTAACCCTCACCCTCAACCAAACCCTAACACTAATCCTAACCCTAAACCTCACCCTAACCCTAACACTAAACCTAACCTTAACTCTTACTTTCATCCTAATCCTCCCCTTAAAACTTTTCCTCACACTAACCTGAACCCTAACCCTCACACTAACCCGAACACTCACCCTAACCCTAACCCTAACACTAACCCTCACCCTGAACCTAACCCCAATCCTTTTCTAGACACTCACCCTAAAGCTCACCGTCACCCTAACCCTCACCCTAAAGCTAACCCTCACCTATACCCAAAAACTCACCCTCACCCTCACTCTCACCCTCACCCTAAACATCACCCTAACCCTAACCCTCAGCCTAAACCTAACCCTAAACCTCACCTTAACCCTAACCCTCACCTTCAACCTCACCCTCCCCCTAACCCTCCCCCTAAATCTCACCCTCACCCTAGCCCTCACCCTAAACCTAACCCTAACCCAAAACCTCACCCTGAAGCTCATCCTCAACATCAGCCTCACCCTAACCCTAAACCTAATCCTAACCCTAATCCTCCCCCTAACCCTCACTCTAACGCTAACCTTAAACCTAATGCTAACCCTAAACCTCACCCTCAACTTTACCCTAATCCTAACCCTCACCCTCACCCTAATCCTAACCCTAATGCTATAACTAACCCTAACCCTCACCCTAAGACTAATTCTAAGCCTAATACTCAACCTCACCCGAAACCTCACCCTAACTCTTACCCTCAGCCTACCTCTCACCCTAACCCTAAACCTAAACCTAAACTTCACCAAACAGTCACCCTAACCCTTACACTAACCCTACCCCTCACCTGCTCCCTAACCCTCACCCTAACCCTTATCCGCACACTAACCCTAAACGTAACCCTAAACCTCACACTAACTCTAATCCTCTCCCTAAACCTAACACTAAACCTCACCCTAACCCTAACCCTAAACTCAACCCTAACCCTAACCCTCACCCTAAACCTAATCCTAATCCTCACCCAAACGCTCACCCTAACCCTAACACTAAACCTATCCCTCACCCTCACCCTAACCCTCACCCTAACACTTACCCTCACACTAACCCTAAAAATCAAAATAAACCTAACCCTCACCCTAACCCTAACCATAATCCTCAACCTAACCCTCATCCTAACACTAACCCTAACCCTCAACCTATCCCTAACCCTAAACATTACCCTAAATCTAACCCTCACCGTCACCCTCACCCACACCCTCAGCCTAATACTAACACAAACCCTAATACTAACCCTAACACTCACACTCACACTTGCCCTAACTTGAACCCTAACCATAAACCTAACTCTCACCCTATCCATAAACCTATCCCTAACCCACACCCTAACCCTAAACGTCACCCTAACTCTAACCCAAATCCTCACCCTAACTCTAACCCTCACCCTAATCTCAACTTAACCCTAACGCTCACCCAAACCCTCACCCTCACCCTAAATCTCACCCTAACTGATACCCTCACCATAACCCTAAGGGTAAAACTAACCCTAATCCTCACACTCAATCTGACCCTAACCCTCACCCTATCACTCACCCTAACACTAACCCTCACCCTCACATTAACACTCACCGTCACCTTAACCCTCACCCTAAACCTAACCCTAACCCACACCCTAACACTCACACTCACCCTCACCCTCAACCTCACCATCACCCTAGCCCTAACCCTAACCCTAACCCCAACCATAACCCTCACCCTAACCCTAACTTTAACGCTCACACTCACCCTAACCCTAACCCTAACACTTACCTTAAACCTCAACCTAACCCTTAATCAAACCCTAACCCTCACTCTCACCCTAATCCTCAACCTAACACTAACCATAACCCTCACCCTAACCCTCACCCTAACCCTAACCCTAATCCTAACCCTCACCCTAAAACTCACCATAACCCTAAAACTCACCCTAATCTGAAACCTCACCAACACCCTAACCCTCACCCTCACCCGAACCCTCACTCTCACCCTAACCTTCAACAACACCCTAACCCACACCCTCACCCGAACCCTAACTCTCACCCTCACCCTCACCCTAAACATCACCCTAACCCTAACCCTAACCCTCACCCTAACCCTAACCCTCACCTTAAACCTCACTCTCACCCTAATCCTCACCCTAAACCTAACCCTAACCCTTTCCAAACCGAAAACCTCACCTTCACCCTCACCCTCACCCTAGCCCTCACCCTCGCCCTAGACCTCACCCTAAACATAACCATAAACTTAACCCTCACCTTCACGCTCACCCTATTGCTCACCCTCACCCTCAGCCTCACCCTAAACCTACACCTAATCCTAACCCTAACCCTGACCCTCACCCTCACTCTAACCCTAACCCTAACCTGCACCCTAACCCTAACCCTTACCCTAATGCTAACCCTAACCTTCAAACTCACCCTAACCGTAACACTCAACCTAAACCTAACCCTAACAGTAATGCTAACCCTAAACCTCACCCTCACCCTAACAGTGACCCTAACCTTTACCCTAACCCTCACCCTCACCCTAACCCTAACTCTAAACCACACCCTAACACTAACCATAAGCCTAACCCTAACCCTAACCCTCAGTCTACCCCTCACCCTCACCTCACCCTAACACTAATGCTAACCCTAACCCTGAACCTCACCCTAACTGTCGCCCTAAACTTTAACCTCACAAAAACCCTATTCCTCAACCTCAACCTAACCCTCACCCTAACCCTTAAAATCATCCTAACCCTCAACCAACCCTAACCCTCATACTAACCCTCACCCTAACCCCCATCCTAACCTTATCCCTAACCCTAAGGCTAACTCTAACCCTCAGTTTCACCCTAACCCTCACCCTAACTCTTATCCTCACATAAACCCTAACCCTAACCCTAACCGTAACCCTCACAAAAAGCCTAACCCTCATCCTAAACCTAACCTACCTCTCACCTTAACCCTAACCCTAACCTGAACCCGAACCCTAACCCTAAACCTAATCCTCCCCTGAACCCTAACCCTCATGGTCACCCTAAGTCTCACCCTTACACTAACCCTCACCTACACCCTAACCTTACCCATTCCCTGAACCCTAACTCTCACCCTAAACCTCACCCTCACCCTAAATATCACCCTAACCCTTATTCTCACACTAACCCTCACCCTCAACCAAATCATAACCCTCACTCTCACCTAAAACCTCTCACACTCCCTTACTTTCACCTTCAGCTTAAACATCACCCAAAACCTCACTCTCACCCTAACCCTCACTCTAACACTTACAATCACCCTAACCCTCACATTAAACCTAAACCTCACCCTAAATCTAACCCTAAACCTACCACTCACCCTAACCCTAGCCGTGAGGGCTAGGCGGAGCCTCACTCATACCCTCAACCTCAGCCTAACCCTAACCCTAATCCTAAACCTAACCCTCACAGTCACACTCACCCTAACCCTAACCCTAACCCTCACCCTCACCCTGAGGCTAACAATAACCCTCACCCTCACCTTCACCCTAAACCTTAACCTCACCCTAACCCTAACCCTAACTCTAACCCTAACCTTCACCCTAACCCTAAAAATACCCCGAAGCCTAACCCTAACCCTCACCCTCAACCCAACCCTGATGCTAACACAAATGCTCACTCTCAACCTAATCCTCAGCTTAACCCTTACCCTCACCATAACCCTAACCCTCACCCTCTCCCTAACCCTCAACCTACACCTTCCCCTCACCCTAACCCTCACCTTAACACAAAACCTAAACCTAACCCTAACCTTCACGCTAAGCCTCACTCGAAAGCTAACCCTAACCCTCACCCTAACCCTCACCCTAACCCTAAACCTAACCCTAACCCTCACCTTCACCCTAACTGTCATCCTAACCCTTACCCTCAACCTAACCCTAATCCTAACCGTAACCCTCACCCTAATCCTAACCCGCACACGAACACTCACTCTCAACTTCAAACTCACCCTAAACATCACCCTAAACCTAACCCTAACCCTCACCTTAAACCTAACCCTCACCCTAATCTTCACTCTAAACCTAACCCTAAAACATTCCTAACCAAAAATATCACCCTCAACCTAGCCCTCACCGTAAACCTAAACCTAACTTTAACCCTCACACTCACCCTCACCCTCAGCGTCACCCTAAGCCTCACCAGTACCCTAAACCTAATCCTAACCCTGTACCCTGACCCACACCCTCACTGTAACCCTAACCCTAACCTGCACCCTAACCCTAACCCTAACACTCAACCTTACCCTAACCCTAACCCTAATGCTAACCCTAACCCTCACCCTCACCCTAACCCTGACCCTAACCCTTAGCCTTACCCTCACCCTCACTCTCAACCTAACCCTATCCCTTAACCTCACCATAACCCTAAACCTCACCCTCAACCTAAACCTCACCCTAACCATTACCCTCACCCTAACCCTCACCCAACCCTAAACCGAAACCTAAACCTCAGCCCAACTCCCGCCCTAACCTTAACCCTAACCCTACCCTTAACGCTAACCCTAACCCTCAGTCTTAACCTAACCCTCACCCTAAACCTTATCCTCACACTAACCCTAACCCTAACGCTATCCCTCACATAACCCTCACCCTAAACCTAACCCTAACCCTTACCTAATCAAAACCCTCAACCTCAACCTCACCCTGTCCCTCACCCTCAGCTTAACCCTTACCCTAGCCCTAATCCTAACCCTAACACTCACCCTCACCCTCACCCTAAACCTCACTGTCACTCTAAACATCACACTAACCCTAAACCTCACGCTAACCCTAACCCTTACCCTAACCCTAAACCTAACCCTAAGCCTATCCCTCACGATAACCCTAACCCTAACCATAACACTAAGCTTAATGCTAAACCTTACCCTAAACCTAACCCTTACCCTAAACCTAACCCTAACCCTAACACTCACCCTAAACATAAACCTAAAACTAACCCTCACCCTAAACCTATCCCTAACCCTAAATCTTACCCTCACCCTCACCCTAACCCTAACCATAACCCTCACCCTAACCCTAACCCTTACACTATCCCTAACCCTACCCCTCAGCCTAACCCTCACCCTCAGCCTAATCCTTACCCTAACCCTCACTCTAAACCTAACCCAAACCCTAACCCTCACCCTAACCCCATCACCCTAACCCTAACCCTTACCCTAAATCTAACCCTAACCCTAAAACTATCCCTAACCCTCACCCTCACCCTCAACCTCACGCTAACCCTAACCCTAACCCTAAACCTCACCCTAAACTTAACCCGAATACTAACCCTAACCCTCACCGTCACCATCACCCTCACCCTAACCCTCAACCTCAAACTCACTTGCACCCTAACCCTCAAACTAACCCTAACAGTCACCCGAACCCTAACCCTTACCCTAACCCTAACCCTACCCCTCACCCTAACCCTCAACCTAAACCTAACCCTCACCCTAACACTAATCCTAACCCTCACCCTCATCCTAACCCTCAATGTCACACTAAACCTCACCCTAAACATAATCCTAACCCACACCCTCAACTTCACCCGAACCCGAACCCTCACCCTCACCTGAACCCTCACCCTCACCCTAACCCTCAGCCTCACCCTAACTCTCACCCTACCCGTAACCCTCAACCTAAGCCTCACCCTCAACCTAATCCTCACCCTAACCCTAACCCTAACCCTTACCTAACAAAAAACCCTCACCCTCACGCTCACACTCACCCTAACCCTCACCCTTACCGTAGCCCTCACCCTAAACCTAAACCTCACCCTAACCCTAACCCTAACCCTCACCCTCACCCTAACCCTAACCCTCAAAAACACCCTAACCCTCACACTGATCCTATCCCTAAACCTAACCCTAATACTAACCTTCACCCTCACCCTCACTGTAACTCTAAACCCCACCCTAAACTGAACACTCACCCTCACCCTAATCCTAACCCTCACACTCACACTAACACTAACTCTAACACTCAACCCTCACCCTAACCCTAACGCTAACCCTAACCCTCACCCTCATCCTAGCGCTCAACATAAACCTAATTCTAAACCTAACCCTCACCCTAAAACTAAACTTCACCCTCACCCTCACCCTGACCCTCAGCCTAATCCTAACCCTAACCCTAATACTAACCTTAAACCTAACCCTAACCCTACATCTACCCCTAACCCTAGCCCTCACCCTCACTCATAACCTCAACCTCAGCCTAACCCTAACCCTAACCCTAATCCTAAACCTAACCCTCACACTCACACTCACCCTAACCCTAACACTCAACCTCAGCCTAACCCTAACCCTAACCCTAATCCTAAACCTAACCCTCACACTCACACTCACCCTAACCCTAACACTCAACCTAAACCTTACCCTCACCCTAACACTAAGCCTAAACCTAACATGAACCCTCACAGTATCCCTAAACCTCACCCTAACCCTAACCCTCACATTAACCCTAACCCTCACCCTAACCCTAACCCTATCCCTCATCCTAACCCTCACTCTAACCCTAACCATAACCCAAAACCTCACCATCACAGTAACTTAAACCTAACCCTAATCCTAACAATAACCCTAAACCTGACCCTAACCCTCACCCTGTCCATAACCCTCACCCTAACCCTAAACCTCACCCTAACCATAACCCTCACCCTCATCTAAACCTCACCCTAACCCAAACCCTAACCCTCAAACACACCCTCACCCTAAACCTAACCCTAATGCTCACACTCAACATAACCCTAACCCTCACACTCACACTCACCCTCAGCTTAAACCTAAGCCTAACAGTAACCCTAACCATGACCCTCACACTAATCCTCACCCTAAACCTAATCCAAAACATAAACCTAACTCTCTCACTCACCCTCACCCTAAACCTAACCCTAACCCTAAACCTAAACATCACCCTAAACCTAACCCTCACCCTAACCCTTAGCCTAACCCTCACCCTAACCCTAACCCTGACCCTCACCCTCACCCTCAGGCTCACCTTAAACCTAATCCTAACCCTAACCCTCACTCTCACTCTCAACCTATCCCTACCTCTAACTTTAACCCTCACCCAAACCCTAACACTCACACCAACACTTACCCTCACCCTAACCCCAACCCTAATGCTCACCATAATACTAACCCTCAAGCTCAAAGTCACCCTCAGCCTAACCCTAAAACAAAGCCTAAACCTATCCCTAAACCTCGCACTCACCCTTACCCTAAACCTAACCCTAAGTCTCAACCTCACCGTAACCCTAAACCAAACCCCCAACTGAACCCTCACCCTCACCTTCACCTTAACCCTCACCATCACCCTAAACATCAGCCTAACCCTAAACCTCACCCTTACCCTCACCCAAGCCCTAACCCTCATACTAACACTAAACCTCACCCTCAACCTAACCCTTACCCTCACCCTAACACTAAGCCTAAACCTAACATGAACCCTCACAGTAACCCTAAACCTCACCTTAACCCTAACCCTCACACTATCCCTAATCATCACCCTAACCCTAACCCTAACCCTCACCCTAACCCTAACCATCACCCTCAGCCTAACCCTCAGCCTAAAGCCTAACCCTAAACCTAACCCTCAGAGTCACCCTCACCATAACCCTAAATCTAAGCCTCATCCTCACGCTCAACCTCACCCTAAACCTAACGCAAACCCTCAAATCAGCCCTCTCCCTCACCCTAAACATCACCCTAACATTAACCCTCACCCTACTCCGCACCAAAACCCTAACCCTCACCCTAACGCTAATCTGCACCCTCAACCTAACCCTAACCATCACCCTAACCCTAACCCTCACCCTCATCTAACCCTCACCCTAACCCAAACCCTAATCCTCACCCTAACACTCAACCTCACCGTCACCCTAAACCTAACCCTAATGCTCACATTCAACATAACCCTAACACTCACACTCACTCTCTCACCCTCAGCTTAAAACTTAAGCCTAACAATAACCGGAACCCTAAGCCTCACACTCACCCTCACCCTAAACCTAACCCTACCCTAATCCTAACCCTCTCACTCACCCTCACACTCACCCTAACCCTAACCCCAACTCTCAACCTAAACATCACCCTAAACCTAACCCTCACCCTAACCCTTAACCTAACCCTCACCATAACATTAACCCTCACCCTCACCCTCACCGAGAGGCTCAACCTAAACCTAATCCTAACCCTAGCCCTCAACCTCACGCTCAACCTTACCCTACCCCTAACGCTAACCCTCACCCTAAACCTAACCTCCAACCTAACGCTAACCCTAACCCTAACGCTAACCCTCACCCTAAACTTAACCCTCACCCTAACCCTAGCCCTCACGCTCACAGTTACCCTCAGCCTAACCCTAAACCTAAGCCTAACCCTATCCCTAAACCTCACACTCACCGTCACCTTAAAGCTAACCCTAAGTCTCACCCTCACCCTCAACCTCACCCTAACCCTAACCCAAATCCTCAACTGAACCATCACTCTCATCCTCACCCTCACCCTAACCCTAACCCTCACACTCACCATAACCCTCACCCTAAACCTTACACTCACCCTAACCCTCATCCCAACCCTCACCCTATCCCTAACCCTAACCCTCAACCTAACACTTACACTCACTCTACAACTAAGCCTAACCCTAATACTAACTCTCACACTAACCCTCACCCTAAATATCACCCTTTCATTTACCCTAACCCTAACCCTCACCCTCACCCTCACACTCAGCCTAACCCTCATCCTAAAGCCTAACCCTAAACCTAACCCTCAGAGTCACCCTCACCATAACCCTAAATCTAAGCATCACCCTCACGCTCAACCTCACCCTAAACCTAACGCAAACCCTCAAACCAGCCCTCTCCCTCACCCTAAACATCACCCTAATATTAACCCTCACCCTACTCCGCACCAAAACCCTAACCCTCACCCTAACGCTAATCCGCACCCTCAACCTAACCCTAACCATCACCCTAACCCTAACCCTCACCCTCATCTAACCCTCACCCTAACCCAAACCCTAATCCTCACCCTAACACTCAACCTCACCGTCACCCTAAACCTAACCCTAATGCTCACATTCAACATAACCCTAACACTCACACTCACTCTCTCACCCTCAGCTTAAAACTTAAGCCTAACAATAACCGGAACCCTAAGCCTCACACTCACCCTCACCCTAAACCTAACCCTACCCTAATCCTAACCCTCTCACTCACCCTCACACTCACCCTAACCCTAACCCCAACTCTCAACCTAAACATCACCCTAAACCTAACCCTCACCCTAACCCTTAACCTAACCCTCACCATAACATTAACCCTCACCCTCACCCTCACCGAGAGGCTCAACCTAAACCTAATCCTAACCCTAGCCCTCAACCTCACGCTCAACCTTACCCTACCCCTAACGCTAACCCTCACCCTAAACCTAACCTCCAACCTAACGCTAACCCTAACCCTAACGCTAACCCTCACCCTAAACTTAACCCTCACCCTAACCCTAGCCCTCACGCTCACAGTTACCCTCAGCCTAACCCTAAACCTAAGCCTAACCCTATCCCTAAACCTCACACTCACCGTCACCTTAAAGCTAACCCTAAGTCTCACCCTCACCCTCAACCTCACCCTAACCCTAACCCAAATCCTCAACTGAACCATCACTCTCATCCTCACCCTCACCCTAACCCTAACCCTCACACTCACCATAACCCTCACCCTAAACCTTACACTCACCCTAACCCTCATCCCAACCCTCACCCTATCCCTAACCCTAACCCTCAACCTAACACTTACACTCACTCTACAACTAAGCCTAACCCTAATACTAACTCTCACACTAACGCTCACCCTAAATATCACCCTTTCATTTACCCTAACCCTAACCCTCACCCTCACCCTCACACTCAGCCTAACCCTCATCCTAAAGCCTAACCCTAAACCTAACCCTCAGAGTCACCCTCACCATAACCCTAAATCTAAGCATCACCCTCACGCTCAACCTCACCCTAAACCTAACGCAAACCCTCAAACCAGCCCTCTCCCTCACCCTAAACATCACCCTAATATTAACCCTCACCCTACTCCGCACCAAAACCCTAACCCTCACCCTAACGCTAATCCGCACCCTCAACCTAACCCTAACCATCACCCTAACCCTAACCCTCACCCTCATCTAACCCTCACCCTAACCCAAACCCTAATCCTCACCCTAACACTCAACCTCACCGTCACCCTAAACCTAACCCTAATGCTCACATTCAACATAACCCTAACACTCACACTCACTCTCTCACCCTCAGCTTAAAACTTAAGCCTAACAATAACCGGAACCCTAAGCCTCACACTCACCCTCACCCTAAACCTAACCCTACCCTAATCCTAACCCTCTCACTCACCCTCACACTCACCCTAACCCTAACCCCAACTCTCAACCTAAACATCACCCTAAACCTAACCCTCACCCTAACCCTTAACCTAACCCTCACCATAACATTAACCCTCACCCTCACCCTCACCGAGAGGCTCAACCTAAACCTAATCCTAACCCTAGCCCTCAACCTCACGCTCAACCTTACCCTACCCCTAACGCTAACCCTCACCCTAAACCTAACCTCCAACCTAACGCTAACCCTAACCCTAACGCTAACCCTCACCCTAAACTTAACCCTCACCCTAACCCTAGCCCTCACGCTCACAGTTACCCTCAGCCTAACCCTAAACCTAAGCCTAACCCTATCCCTAAACCTCACACTCACCGTCACCTTAAAGCTAACCCTAAGTCTCACCCTCACCCTCAACCTCACCCTAACCCTAACCCAAATCCTCAACTGAACCATCACTCTCATCCTCACCCTCACCCTAACCCTAACCCTCACACTCACCATAACCCTCACCCTAAACCTTACACTCACCCTAACCCTCATCCCAACCCTCACCCTATCCCTAACCCTAACCCTCAACCTAACACTTACACTCACTCTACAACTAAGCCTAACCCTAATACTAACTCTCACACTAACCCTCAACCTAAATATCACCCTTTCATTAACCCTAACCCTAACCCTCACCCTCACCCTCACACTCAGCCTAACCCTCAGCCTAAAGCCTAACCCTAACCCTAACCCTCAGAGTCACCCTCACCCTAACCCTAAATCTAAGCCTCACCCTCATCCTCAACCTCACCCTACACCTAACGCAAACCCTCAAACCAACGCTCACCCTCACCCTAAACATCACCCTAACTTTAACCCTCACCCTAATCCGCACCAAAACCCTAACCATCACCCTAACGATAATCCTCACCCACAACCTAACCCTCACCCTCATCTAACACTCACCTTAACCCTAACCCTCACCCTCATCGAACCCTCACCCTAAACCAAACCCTAACCCTCACCCTAACCCTCAAACACACCCTCACCCTAAACCTAACCCTAATGCTCACACTCAACATAACACTAACCCTCACACTCATCCTCACACTCAGCTTAAAACTAAGCCTAACAATAACCCGAACCATAAGCCTCACACTCACCCTAACCCTCAACCTAACCCTAACACTAATCCTAACCCTCTTACTCACCCTCACACTCACCCTAACCCTAACCCAAACCCTCAACCAAAACATCACCCTAAACCTAACCCTCACCCTAACCCTTAGCCTAACACTCACCATAAGCTTAACACTCACCCTCACCCACAGGCTCACCCTAAACGCAATCCTAACGCTAACCCTCACCCTCACCCTCAACCTAACCCTCACCCTAACCCTAACCCTCACCCTAACCTTAACCCTCATGCTCACAGTCACCCTCAGCCTAAACCTAACCCTAAGCCTAACCCTAACCCTAATCCTCACATTCACCGTCACCCTAAACCTAACTCTAAGTGACACCCTCACCCTCAACCTCACCCTAACCCTAACCCAAACCCACAACTGAACCCTCACCCTCACCCTTACCCTAAACATCACCCTAACCCTAACCCTCACCATTACCCTCACCCTAGCCCTAACCCTCATACTAACCCTAAACCTCACCATAAACCTAACCCTCAACCTAACCCTTACTCTCACCCTAACACTAAGCCTAAACCTAACATGAACCCTCACAGTAACCGTAAACCTCACCCTAACACTAACCCTCACACTAACCCTAACCCTCACCCTAACCCTAACCATACCCCTCACCCTAACCCTCACTCTGACCCTAAACCAACCCTAACCCTCACCCTCACCATCATCCCAACACTCACCCAACCCTAACCCCCACCCAAACCATAACCCTCATACTCTCCCGAACCCTCACCCTCACTCTAATACTCACCCTCATCCTCACCCTAAACCTCACCCTAACCCTAACCCTATCAGTCACCCTCACCCTCACCCTCACCCTCAGCCTAACTCTAAACCTAACACTACTCCTAAACCTATACCTCACCCAAACCCTCAACTAAACCCTAAACCTAACCCTCACCTTCACCCTAACCCTAACCCTCACTGACAAGCTAGTATTCACCATAACCCTAATCCTAACCCTAACCCTCACCCTAACCCTAACCTCACCCAAACACTCAACCTTACCCTCACCCTAAGCCTCACCCTCACCCTAACCCTAACCCTAACCCTCACCCTAACCTTTAACCTTACCCTCACACTAACTCTAACCCTCAACTTAACCCTAACCCTAACCATCACCCTCACCCTCACGCTCACCCTCAGCCTAACTTTAAACCTAACCCTACTCCTAACACTAACCTTCACCTTCACCCTCACACTAACCCTAACCCTAAACCTAAAACTAATACTAACCCTCACACTCACTTTCACCCTCACCCTAAGCCTCACTGTCACCCTCACGCTCACCCTCAGCCTAAACCTAACCCTCACCCTAAACCTATCCCTCACCCTAACAATAAACCTCACAATCACCCTCACCCTCACCTCACCCTAACCCTAAACCTAACCCAAACCCTCAAGCTAAACCTACCCTAACCCTAATGTAACTCTAACCCTCACACTCACGCTAAACCTCACGCTAACCCTTACTCTCATCATAAATCTAACCCTAACCCTCACCCTCGCACTGACCCTTTCCCTTACCCTAACCCTAACCATAACCATAACCTTCACCCTAACCCTCATCCTAACTCTCACCCTAACCCTAACCCTCATCCTAAACCTCACCCTAACCCTAACGCTATCCCTAACCCTAACGCTAACACTGATGCTCAATCTAACTGTAACCGTACCCCTCAAACTAACTCTCATCCTAAACTTAACCCTAACCCAAACCCTTACGTTAACACTAACCCTAACACTCAACCTAACCCTAATCCTCACCCACACCCTCAGCCTTATCCTCAGCCTAAACCTAACCCTAACCTTAACCCTAACCCTAATCCTCACCCTCATCCTAACTCTAACCCTAACCTTCACTTTCACCCTCACCCCCACCCTCACCATAACCCTAACCCGAACCCTAAACCGAACCCTCACCCTAACCCTCATCCTAACCTTCTCCCTAACCCTCATCCTAACCCTAACCCTAAGCCTTACCGTAACCCTAAACCTCATGCTAAACCTCACCCTAACCCTAAACCTATCCCTAACCATAACGCTAACCCTAACGCTCACACTAACCATAACCATACCCCTCAACCTAACCGTCATCCTAAACTTAAGCCTAACCCAAACCCTCACGCTAAACTTAACCCTAAACCTCACCCTAACTCTAATCCTCACCCACACCCTCACCATCACACTCAGCCTAACCCTCAGCCTAAGCCTAAACCTAACCCTAACACTCACACTCACCCTCACACTCACCCTAAACCTAAGCCTCACCATCACCCTCAACCTCACCCTTCCCGAAACCCTAACCCTCACATTAACCCTAACCCTCACCCTAATGCTAAGCCTCAACCTAACTCTTACACTCACCCTAACACTAAGTGTAACCCTAGCACCTACTCTCACAATAACCCTCACCCTAAACATCACACTATCCCTAACCCTAACCCTAACCCTCACCCTAACCCTAACCCTCACACTCACCCCCAACCTCAGCCTAACCCAAAGCCTAAGCCTAAGCCTAACCCTAACCCTCACACTCACCCTCACCCTAACCCTAAGCCTAATCCTCACCCTCACCCTCAACCTCACCCTAAACCGCACCCTAAACATCACCCTAACCCTAAACCTCACCCTAATCCTCACCCTAACCCTAACCCTCACCCTATCCCTAACCCTCACCATAAACCTAAACCTCAATCTAAACATTACCCTCAACCTAACACTAAGCCTAACCCTAACACTAACCCTCACTAACCCTAAACCTCACCCTAACCCTAACCCTCACCCTAACCTATCCCTAACACTCACCCTAACCCTCAACCTAACCCTTAATCTCACCATAACACTAACCCTAACAATAAACCTCAACCTCACCCTAAACCTCACCCTAACCCTAACCCTAACACTAACTCTCAACCTCACCCTCAACCTCACCCTAACGCTAAACCTCACCCCAACACTTACCTTCACCAAAACCCTCACCCTAACGCTAACCCTAACGCTAAACCTCACCTCACCCGCAACCTCCCCTTAACCGTAACCCTAACCCTAACCCTAACAATAACCCTAACCCTAACCCTAAACCTAATCCTTACCCTAACCCACACCATCACCCTCACCTTCACCCTAAACCGAACCCTAATCCCCTCCATAACCCTAAATCTCTCCCTAAACCTAATCCTCACACTCACCCTAACCCTCACCCTAAAACTTACCCTGACCCTAACCCTCAGCCTAACCCTAAACCTAACCCTAACCCTCACCTTAACCTTCACCCTAAACCCAACTGTAACGGTAACCCTCAAACTAACCCTGAACCTCACCATAACCCTAACCCTGCCCCTCATCCTAACCATCATCCTAACCCTCACCCTAACCCGAAATCTAACCCTAAAACTTACCCGGACCCTAACACTCACCCTCACCCTCACGCTAAGCCTCACCCTCACCCCCACGCTAACCATCACCCTATCCCTAACCCTCACACTCACCCTAAGGCTAAGCCTCACACTAACCCTAACCCTCACCCTCACCCTCACCCTCACCCTCAGCCTAACCCGAACCCTAATCCTAACCCTAACCCTCACTTTAACCCTCACAATAACCCTAAACCTAAACCTCACACTCACCCTAACCCTAACTCTCACACTCACCCTCACCCTCAGCCCAAACCTAAGCCTAATATTAAACCTAACCCTAACCCTCACAGTCACCCTCACCCTAAACCTAACCCAAATACTCAACCAAAACCTCACCCTCACCCTAACCATCACCCTCACCCTAAACATCACACTAAACCAAAGCCTCACCGTAAGCCTTAGCCTAACCCTCACCCTAACCCTCACCCTCACCCTCAGGCTCACCCTAACCCCAATCCTAACCCTAACCCTCACACTCAACCTTATCCTCACCCTCACCCTAAACTTAACCCTAACAATAACCCTAACCCTAACCCTGAACCTAACCCTCACCCTAACCCTAAACCTCACGCTAAACCTCGCCCTCACCCTCACCCTCATCTTAACCCTAAGCCTAACCCTAACCCTCACCCTTACACTCACCTTAACACTAATCCTAACCCTAAACCTCACCCTAACAGTAACCCTAACCCTCACCCTTACATTATCCTCACCCTAACCCTAACCCTCACATTAACCTTTACGCTCACCCTAACCCTAACCCTAACCTTCACCCTAACCCTCACCCTATTTCTAACCTTAACCCCTAACGTAACCCTCTCTCTAACCCTAACCCTAACCCTCACCCTCACCCTAACTCTCACATAATCCTCACCCTAACCCTAACCTCTATCTAACCGAGACCCTCACCCTCAACCTCGCCCTCATCTTTACCCTAACACTCACCCTCACACTACCCATCACCCTAACCCTAAACCTAATCCTAAACCTCACACTCACCCTCACCCTCACCCTCAGCCTAAACCTAACTCTAAAGCTAATCCTAAACATAACCCTCAGCATAACCCTAACCCTCACCCTTAAAACTAACCCTCACCTTCACCCTAACCCTAACCGTAACCCTCACACTAAACCTAACCCTCACTCTAAACCTAACCCTAACCCTCACCGTATTCCTGACCCTAAACCTAACCCTAAGCCTCACCCTAACCCTAATCATCACCGTAATCTAGCCATCACCCTAACACTAACCCACAACCTAAACCTGACCCTCACCCCACCCTCAAATTAACACTAAGGCTAACTCTCACCCTAACCTTAACCCTCACCCTAAACCTAACCTTCACCCTATCCCTCAACCTAACCCTAACCCTAAGCATCACCCTCACCCTCACCTTAACCAGAACCCTAATCCTAACCCTCAACCTAATCCTAACCCTAACCCTAACCCTAATCCTCACCCTAACACTTACCCTCACCCTAACACTAACCCAAACCCTAACACTAAGCCTCACACTAACTGTAACAATCACCCTAAGCCTAACATTAACCCTAACCCTCACCCTCACCCTCACCCTAAACCTAACCCTAACCCTAACCCACACCCTCACCCTCACCTTCATCCTCACCCTCACCCTAAATCTATCCCTAACAATAACCCTAACCCTTACCCTAAACCTAAACGTCACCCTAAACCTAACCCTCACTCTAACCCTCATCCTCACCATCACCCTCACCTTAACCCTAAGCCTAACACTAACCCAAATCCTCACCCTCACCTTAACACTAAAGTTAACTCTAACCCTCACACTAACAGTAACCCTAACCCTCACCCTCTCCCTAACCGTCACCCGAACTTTATCCTCACCCTATCCCTAACCCTCAAATTAACCCTAATGCTCACCCTAACCTTAACAGTACACCTCACCCGAACCCGAACCCTAACTCTAATCCTAACCCTAAACCTAACCCTCATCTAAACCTAACCCTAATTTTCAACGTTACCCAAACCCTCACCATCACCCGAACCCGAACCCTAAACCTGACACTCACCCACACCCTAACCCTCAAGCTCACCCTAACCCTAACCCTCACCTAATCCTCACACTAACCTTAACCATTATCTAACAAAGTTCCTCACCCTCACCCTCACCCTAACCTTCACCCTAACCCTCACCCTTACCTTAGCCCTCTCCCTAAATGTAACCCTAACTCTAAACCTCACCTGCACCCTCACCATCATGCTCAGCCTTACCCTAACCCTACCACTACCCCTAACCCTAACCCTCAACCTGATCATAACACTCACCATAACCCTTACCCTCACCCTCAAAATATCCCTAACCTTAACCCTCACACTAAACCTAACCCTCACCCTAAACCTAACCCTACCCCTCACCCCAAACCTCAACCTAAACCTAAACCTAACCCTCACCCTCAAACTAGGCCTCACCATAATCCTAACCCTCATCTTAAACTTCACCCTCACACCACCCTCAAACTAACCCTAACCCTGACACTCACCCTAACCCTAACCCTAACCAGCACACTAGCCCTCGCCTTAAACCGATCCCTAACCCTCCCCCTCACCCAAACTCTAACCTTAACCCTAAACCGAACCCTCACCCTAAAACTAACCTTAACCCTAACCCTCACGCTTACCTTAACCCTCATTCTAACCCTTAAACTCATCCTCACCCTAAACCTCACACTAAACCTAAACCTCACCCAAACTCTAACCCTAACCGTCACCCTCACCCTCACCCTCATGCTAACCCTTACCCTAACCCTCTCCCTAACCCTAATACTCACCCTAACCCTAACCCTAACCCTCACCCTCAAGCTCACCTTAACCCTAACCCTAACCCTCACCCTAACCTTCACTCTAACCCTGCTGCTAACTCTAACACTCACCCTAACCCTCACGCTATCACTTACCCACAACATAAACCTAAACCTAACCCTCACCCTCACCCTCACCCTAAATCTCACCCTAAACTTAACCCTAACCCAAACACGAAACCCTAACCCTAACCTGAACCCTAAACCTCACCCGAAACCTTAACCCTAACACTAAACCTAACCCTCAAGCTAAGTGTCACCCTATCCCTAACCCTATCCCAAACCCTAACCCTCACCCTAAACCTTATACTCACCCTTACCCTAACTCTAACCCTAACACTGACGCTTACAATAACTCTAACCCTCACCCTAAACCTAACCTTACCCCTCACCCTAACCCTCATCCTAACCCTAAACCTAACCCCAAACCTATCCCTAACACTAATCCTAACCCTAACCCTCACCCTCATCATAACTCACACTAACCCTAGCACTAACACTCACCCTCACCCTCACCCTCAGCCTAACCCTTACCCTCACACTAACCCTAACCATCACGCTAACCCTCAACCTAATCCTCAACACTAACCCTAACCATAACCCTTACACTAACCCTAACCCTAAACATCACCAAAATCCTCAATAACCCTAAACCTAGTCCTAACCTAACCCTTACCCTCACCCTAACACTAACACTCAACCTAACCATAACCTTCACCCTAACACTAAGCCTAACCCTAACACAAACACTCACACTAAACCTAAAACCTCAGCCTAAACCTAACCCTCAACCTAAACCTAACCCTAACCCAAATCCTCACCCTCAACTTATCTCTCACACTAACCCTTTTCCTATCCCTAACCCTAACCCTCACCCTTTAAGTAACCCTCACCCTTACCAAAAACCTCACCCTTACCCTTACCTTACCCTCACCCTAACCCTCACACTAACTCAAAACCTCAACCTAACCTAATCAAAACACTCACACTAAACCTCACCTTAAACCTAATGCTAAACCTAACACTCACCCTCACCCTAACCCTCACCCTAAACCTGAACCTCACTCTAACCCTAACCCTAACCCACAACCTCACCCTAAACCTCACCCTAACCCTAACCCTCACCCTAATCCTTACCCTCACCCTAACCCTCACCCTAAACCTAACCCTAAGCTAACCCTAAACCTCACCCTAACCCTCACCCTCACCCTAACCCTAACCTTCACCATAACACTAAGCCTAACCCTAACACAAACCCTCACACTAATCCTAAACCTCAGCCTAAACCTAACCCTCAACCTAAACCTAACCTTAACCCAAATCCTCACCCTCATCTTATCCCTCACACTAACCCTTTTCCTATCCCTAACCCTAACCCTAACCCTAACCCTCACCCACACCCTCACCCTTTCCGTAACCCTCACCCTCACCAAAAACCTCAACCTTACCCTTACCTTACCCTCACCCTAACCCTCACACTAACCCAATACCTCAACCTAACCTAATCAAAACACTCACACTAAACCTCACCCTAAACCTAATGCTAAACCTAACACTCACCCTCACCCTAACCCTCACCCTAAACCTGAACCTCACTCTAACCCTAAAAATAACCCACAACCTCACCCTAAACCTCACCCTAACCCTAACCCTCACCCTAGTCCTTACCCTCACCCTAACCTTCACCCTATACCCAACCCTAAGCTAAGCATAAACCTCCCCCTAACCCTCACCCTCACCCTAACCCTAATCCAAACCCTAACCCTCAGCCTAAACCTCACCCTAACCCTAACCTTAACCTTCACAGTAACCCTAAACCTCACCTTAACCTTAACCCAACCCCTCACCCTAACCCTAACCCTCATGCTCACCCTAAACCTAACCCTAACCCTATCCCACATCCTGAACCTCACCCTCATCCTCACCATCACCCTAAACCTAATCCTAACAATAACCCTAATCGTAAACCTAACCCTCACCTTAACACTAACCCTCAAGCTAACCCTCATACTCACCCTCACCCTCACCTTAACCCTAAGCCTAAATCTAACCCTCACCCTCACCCTCAACTTAACACTAATGCTAACCCTAACCCTCACACTAACAGTAACCCTAACCCTAACTCTCACTCTAACCGTCACCCTGACATTATCCTCACCCTAACCCTAACCCTCACATTAACCCTAATGCTCACCCTAAGCTTAACAGTACGCCTCACCCAAACCCTCATCCTAACTCTAACCCTAACCCTAAACCTAACCCTCACCTAACCCTAAATCTCAACCTTACCCTAACACTCAACATCACCTGAACCCCCACCCTAAACCTAACACTCACCCACACCCTAACCCTAAAGCTCACCCTCACCCTCACCCTCACCTAATCCTCACCCTAACCCTAACCATTATCTAACAAAGGCCCTCACCCTCACCCTCACCCTAACCTTCACCCTAACCCTCACCCTCACCCCAGCCCTCGCCCTAAACGTAACCCTACCTGTAAACCTCACCCGCACTCTCACCTTCATGCTCAGCCTTACCCTAACCCTACCCCTAATCCTAACCCTAACCATCAACCCCATCATAACCCTCACAATAACCCTTACCCTCACCCTCACCATAAGCCTAACCGTAACGCTCTCACTAAACCTAACCCTCACCCTAAATCTAACCCTACCCCTCACCCCAAACCTCAACCTAAACCTAACCCTAACCCTCACTCTAACGCTAACCCTAACCCTCACCCTAGCCCTCACCCTAATCCTAACCATCATCCTAAACCTCACCCTTACACCACCCACAAACTAACCCGAACCCTAACCCTCACCCTAAGTCTAACTCTCACCGTAACACTAACCCGCACCCTAGCCCTCAAGCTAACCCTAACCCTAAACCTCCCTGTCACCCTAACCCTAAACCTAACCCTAACCCTCACCCTAACCCTCACCCTAACACTAAACTTAACCCTAACCCTCAACTTTACCTTAATCCTCACCCTAACCCTTAACCTCATCCTCACCCTAAACCTCACACTAAACCTAAATCTCACCCTAACTCTAACCCTAACTGTCACCCTCACCCTCACCCTCACGCTAACCCTAACCCTAACCCTCTCCCTCACCCTCACCCAAACCCTACTAATAACTCTAACACTCACCCTAATCCTCACGCTATCACTTAAACACACCATAAACCTAAACCTAACCCTAACCCTCACCCTCACCATAAACCTCTCCCTAACCCTAACAGTAACCCAAACACGAAACCCTTTACCTAACCCTAAACTGAGCCCGAACCCTCATCCGAAACCTTAACCCTAAACCTAAACCAAACCCTCAAGCTAACAGTCACCCTAAACCTAACCCTATCCCTAACCCTAACCCGCACCCTAAACCATATCCTCACCCTAACCATAACCCTAACCCTAATGCTAACCCTCACAATAAATCTAACCTCACCCTAAACCTAAACTTACCCCTCACCCTAACCATCATCCTAACCCTAAACCTAACCCAAAATCTCTCCCTAAACCTAGTCCTAACCCTAACTCTCACCTTCACCCTCACCCTCAGCCTAACCCTAACACTCACACTAACCCTAACCGTCAAGCTAAACCTCAACCTAATCCTCACACTAACCCTAACCCTAACCCTTACACTAACACTAATCCTAAACCTCAACAAAACCCTCAATAACCCTAAACCTAGACCTTACCTTAACACTTACCCTCACTCTAATCCTAACCCTCACCCTCACCCTAACCCTAACCCTCACCCTAAACCTAACCCTCACCCTAAACCTTACTCTCACCATAATACTAAGCCTAACAACAACACTCACACTAAACCTAACCCTCAGCCTAAACCTAACCCTCAATGTAAACCTAACCCTAACCCTAATCCTCACCCTCACCTTATCCCTCACACTAACCCTTTTCCTAATCCTAACTCTAACCTTCACCCTAACCCTAACCCTCTCCCTTTCCGTAACCCTCACTCTCACCAAAAACATCACCCTTACCCTTACCTTACACACACCCTAACCCTCACACTAACCCAAAACCTCACCCTAAACTAACCAAAACACACACTAAACCTCACCCTAACCCTAATGCTAACCCTAACACTCACCCTCACCCTAAAAATTAACCTAAACCTTCACCTCAACCTAACACTAACCCTAACCCTCAACCTCACCCTAAACCTGACCCTAAGCCTAACCCACACACTAAACCTTACCCTCACCCTCACCCTAAACCTAAGCTAACCCTTAACCTCACCCTAACCCTCACTCTCACCCTAACCCTAATCTAAAACCTAATCCTCAACCTAACCTAATCCTAACCCTAACCCTAACCTTCACACTAACCCTAACCCTCACCCTAACCTTAACCCTACCCCTCACCCTAAACCTCATCCTAACCCTAACCCTAAACCTAACCCTAACCCTAAACCTCACACTAACCCTAACCCTCACCCTCACCCTCACCCTCAACGTAACCATAAACCTAACCCTAAACCTAAAAATAACCCTAACCCTAACCCTTATCCTAACCCTCACCTTCACCCTCACCCTAACCCTAACACTCACTCTTAACCTAACCCTCAACCTCACCGTAACCCTAAACCTAACCCTAAAACTTGCGCTCACCCTAACACTAACCCTAACCCTAAAACTAGCCATTACACTAACCCTAATCCTCAGCCTAACCCTAACCCTCAACCTAACCCTATCCCTAACCCTAACCCTCACACTCACCCTAGGCCTCACCCTAAACCTAATCCTAATCCTAACCCTCACCCTAAACCTAAACCTCACCCTATTCCCAACCCTCAATCTCACCCTCACCCTAACCCTAACCCCAAACCTAACACTCACCCTAACCCTCACCCTTACTGTAAACCTAAACCTAACCCTCACCCTAACCCACAAGCTTACCATAATCCTCACCATAACCCTAACCCTCACACTTAACATTACTCTCACCCTCAACCTAACCCTCACCCTAAACCTAACCCTCAAACTAACCTTACGCTAACCCTCACACTAACCCTCACCCTAACCATAATGCTAACCCTAACACTCACCCTGACCCTAACCCTCACCCTAAACCGAAACCTAACCCTAAACCTAACCCTATCCCTAACACTCAACCTAAACTTTACCCTCAACCTAACACTAAAACTAACCCTCACACTAACAATAAACCTCACCCTAACTCTAACCTCACCCTAACCCTAACCCTCACCCTAATCCTAACACTAACCCTCACCCTCAAACTAACATTTAACCTTACCCTCACCCTAACCCTCACACCAACCCTAACCCTAAGCCTAACCGTTCCCCTCTCCCTCACGCTCACCCTCAGCCTAAATTTAAACCTAACCCTACTCTTAACCCTAACCCTCACCTTCACTCTCAAACTAACCCTAACCCTAAACCTAACTCTAAGCATAACCCCCACACTCACCCTCACCCACACCCTAACCCAAAGCCTAACCCTCACCCTAAACCTATCTCTCACCCTAACCATAAATCTCACAATCACCCTCACCCTCACCTCACCCTAACCATAAACCTAAACCTGACCCTCACCCTAAACCTCACCCTAACCCTAATGCTAACTTTAACCCTCACACTCACCCTAAACCTCATGCTAACCCTTACTCTCACCGTAAATCTAACCCTAACCCTAACCCTCACCATGACCCTAACCCTCACATAAATCCTAACCCTAACCCTAATCCCAACCCTCATCCTAACCCTCACACTAATCCTAATCCTCACCCTAGCCCTAACCCTACCCCTCACCCTAAACTTCCTCCTAACACTGACCCTAAACCTAACACTAAGCCTCTCCCTAACCATAAACCTAACACTAATCCTAAACTCCACCCTAAACCTAACCCTCACCCTAACCCTAACCCTAACCCTAAATCTCACCCTAACCCTCACTCTCACCTTAACGCTAACCAAAACCCTAACCCCCAACCTAACCCTAACCCTAACCCTTACCCTAACCCTCACACTAACCCTAATCCTCACCCTAACACTAACCCTACCCCTCACCCTAAACTTCCTCCTAACACTAACCCTCACCCTAACCCTAAACCTCACCCTAACCGTAACCATATCCCTCACCTTCACCCTCACCCTAAACTGAACTGTAACCCTCACTCTAACCCTAACAATAACCCTAACCCTAAACCTAATCTTAAACCTCACCCTCACCCTAACACTAACCCTAACCCAAACCATCACCCTCACCCTAACCCTAACTTTAACACTAACCTTCACACTAACCCTA
Organism: Dipodomys merriami; assembly: GCF_024711535.1. Classification (NCBI taxonomy): domain Eukaryota; kingdom Metazoa; phylum Chordata; class Mammalia; order Rodentia; family Heteromyidae; genus Dipodomys; species Dipodomys merriami. The sequence goes on from NW_027202799.1 coordinate 50,792, forward strand.
ACCATCACCCTAAACCTAAACCTCACCCTAACACTAACCCTCACCCTAACCCACACCCTAAACATAACTCTACCCCTAAACCTCACCCTCACACTAACACTAACTCTAACCACAACCCTAACACTAAACATCACCCTAATCCTAACCCTCACACTCACACTCACAGTAACCCTAACCCTAACCCTAACAATAACCCTAACCCTAACCGTCAACCTAACACTTACCCTCACCCTAACACTAACCCTAACCAGAACACTAACCCTCACACTAAACCTAAACCTCACCCTCACCCTAACACTCATCCTAACCCTAACCCTAACCCTAACCCTCTCCCTCACCCTAGCTCTCACCCTAACCCTAATTACAACCCTCACCCTCACCCTAACCTTAATCCTCATTCTCACCTTAAAACTCACATTAACCCTAACCCTAATCCTCAATTTAACCCTCACCCTAACCATATCCCGAACCATTAGCCTAACCCTCACCCTAACCCTAACCCTCACCCTTATCTTAACCCTCACACTCAGCCTAACCCTAATCCTCATCCTCACCCTAAACCTCACACTAACCCTAACACTAATCCTCAATCTAACCCTCACCCTAACCATAACCCGAACCCTTACCCTCAACCTCACCCTAACCCTAACACTAACCCTAACTCTAACTCTAAAACTAACCCTAACCCTAAACCTCATCCTATCCCTAAACCTAACCCTCACCCTTACCATCACCCTCTGCCTAACCCTCAGCCTAATGCTAACCCTAACCTAAACCCTCACACTCACCCGCACCCTCACCCTCACCATAACTCTAACCCTAACCCTCTCCCTAACCCTAACCCTAAACCTCAACCTAAACCTCACCCTCACCCTAACGCTAACACTAACCCTAACCCTAAACCTCACACTAAACATCTCCCCTAACCCTAACGCTAACAATATCACTAACCCAAACACTAACCCTAACCCTAACCCTAACCATAACCCTCACCCTCAGCCTCACCCTCACCACAACTTAACCGTAACCATAACACTAACAATCACCCTGCCCCTAACCCTAACCCTAACCCTAACCCTCAACTCACCCTCACCGTAACCCAAATCCTAAACCTAACCCTATCCCTAACACTAAACCTCACCCTAACCCTCAACCTAGCCCTCACCCTAAACCTAATCCTAACCCTAAACCTCATCCTAACACTCACCCTAACCCTAACCCTAATCTGAACCCTAACCTGAACCCTAACACCCTCATGCTTGGCCTAAGCCTTAGCCTAAGCCTAATCCTACCCCTAATCCTAACCCTCACCCTAACCCAAACTCTAACACTACCCCTAATTCTAATCCTAAATCTCACCCTCACCATAACACTAACTCAAACCCTAACCCTAAACTGAACCTCATCCTAACCCTAACCCTAACTCTCAACCTCACACTAACCATAAATCTCACCCTAACCCTAACTCTCACCCTAACACTTAACCTCACCCTAACACTAACGGCAACACTAACACTAATGCTCACACTAACCCAAACATCACCCTAACCCTAAACCTCACCCTAACACTAACCCTAACCCTCAACCTCACCCTAGCCCTCACCCGGACCCTAACCCCCATCCTCACCCTAAACCTCACACTAACGCTAACTCTAATACTCAATCTAACTCTCACCCTCAACGTTACCCTAATCCTAACCCTCACCCTTACCATAACCCTCACCCTCAGCCTAATCCTCACCTTTACCCTTAGCATCACACCCACCCTAAACTCACCCTAACCCTCACCCTTAACTTAACCCTCACCCTAACCCTAACTCAACCCCTGAACCTCACCCTCACCTTAATCCTAATTCCAACCCTAATGCTAACACTAAACCTCACCCTAACGCTAAACCTAACCCTCACCTTCCCCCTAACCCTAACCCTAACCCTAACCCTCACACTAATCCAAACACTCACGCTAATCCTAAACCTCAGCTTAACCTTAACTCTAACCCTCACCCTCACACTAGCCCTCACCCTAACCTTAATTCTAACCCTCACCCTCACCATAACCCTAACCCTCATCCTCACCATAAACCACACACTAACCCTAACCCTAATCCTAATCCTCAATCTAACCCTAAACCTAAATCTAACACTAACCCTTACCCTAACCCTAAACCTAACCATAACCCTCAACCTTATCTTAACCCTCACCTTCAGCCTAAACCTCACCTTTACACTTACCATCATCCTCACCCTAACCCTCACCCTAAACCTAAACCTCATCCTAACACTCACCATAACCGTAAACCTAACGATCACACTAACCCTAACCCTCACCCTCAACCTCACAGTCAGCCTAAACCTAAGCCTAAGCTTAAACCTTACCCTAAACCTCACCTTCACCGTTGCCCTCACCCTAACCCTAATCCTAACCCTAACCCTCATCCTAACCCTCACCCTAACCCTAACCCTAACCATAACCCTAACCCTAATCCTCACCCCGACCCTCACGCTCAACCTAACACTAAGCCTAAGCTTAACCCTTACCCTAAGACTCACACTCACCTTCACCCTAAACCTAATCCTAACTCTAAACCTAACCCCAATCCTAAACCTCAACGTAAACTGCACCCTAAACTTAACCCTAACACTAACCCTAATCCTAACCCTAAACCTGGACATAAATCTCCCCCAAACCCTAAATGTAACCCTAAAACTAAACCTCACCCTAACCCAAATCCTAACCCTAACCCTCAACCTAACCCTCCCCCTCCCCCTCACTGTAAATCTAACACTCAACCTAACCCTCACCCAAACCCTAACCCTAACCCTAAACCTCACCCAAACACTAACATTAACCCTCACCCTCACCCTAGCCCTCACCATAACACTAATCCTAACCCTAATCCTCATCCTAACCCTCACCCTAATCCTAACCCTAACCCTCACCCTAATCCTAAGCCTAACCCTAACCCTCAACCTAAACCTAACACTCACGCTCAACGTAACCCTAACCCTTAACCTCACCTTAACCCTAAACCTAACCCGAACACTAATTCTCACCCAGACCCCAACCCTACCTCTAACACTCACGCTAACCTTAACCATCATCCTCAGCCTCACCCTAAACCTAACCCTAACACTAACTCTCACACTAACCCTAACATTAGACTCACCCTAACCCTAACACTAAAAACCTCACCCTAACCCTGACACTAACCCTCACCCTCACCCTCTCAGTAACCGTAACCCTAAGCCTAACCCTAACAATAACCCTAACCCTAACCCTAATCCTAAATCTCACCCTCACCCTAAACCTAATCCTAACACTAACCCTCACCCTAACCCTAATCCTCATCCTTACCATAACACTAACCCTCATCCTAACCCTCACCCTAAACCTAAACCTCACCCTAACACTAACCCTAACCTTCACCCTCACCCTAGCCCTCACCCTAACCCTAATCCTAACCCAAATCCTCATCCTAAACCTCACCTTAACCCTAACCCTAAACCTCACCCTAATCCTAAGCCTAACCCTAAACCTCAACCTAACCCTAACCCTCAGCTCACCTTAACCCTAACCCTAACCTTCACCCTAACCCTAAACTTAACCTGAACACTAACTCTCAACCTAATCCTAACCCTAAACCTCACCATAACCCTAAAACTCACCTTCAGTGTAACCCTAAGCCTAGCCCTAAACCTTACGCTAACCATCACACTCACCCTAAACCTTACCCTAATCCTATTCCTAACCCTAACCCTAACCCTCACCCTCAGCCTCAAATTAACCCTAACTCTTACCCTAAACCTCACCCACAACCTAACCCTAAACCTAACCCTAACCGTAAACCTCACCCTAACCCTCACCCTAAACATAACCCTCACCCTAGCCCTCACCCTAACCCTAATCCTAACCCTACCCTCAATCTAACCCTCACCATAACCCTAACACTAACCCTCACCCTAAACCTAACCCTCACCCTCAGCCTAACCCTAAGCCTAACCCTAAACATAAACCTAACCCTCACACTCACCCGCACACTCACCCTAACTCTAAACTTCACCCTAACACTAACCCTCACCCTAACGCTCCCCCTAACTCTATATGTAACCCTAAACCTCACCCTCACCCTAACCCAAACCCTAACCGTAACCCTAAACCCCATCCTAACCCTAACCCAAACCCTAACCCTAACCATCACCTAAAACAAATCCTCACCTGCACCCTCACCCTCAGCCTAAACCTAAGCCTAAGCCTAACCCTAACCCTAACCTGCACACTCACCCTCACCTTAACCCTAACTCTAACCCTAACACAAACTCTAAACCTCACCCTAACCCTAACCCTAACCCTCACCCTCGCCCTCACAGTAACCTGAATCCTGAACCTAACCGTAAAAATAACCCTAACGCTAATCCAAACACTCACCCTAACCATAACCCTCAACCTAAACCATTCCCTCACCCTAACACTTACCTTCACACTAACACTAACCCTAACCCTAACCCTAACCCTCACACTAACACTAAACCTCACCCTCATTCTAACCCTAACATTAACCCTAAGCCTCACCCTAACCCTAACCCTCACCCTAACCTTAACTCTACCCCTAAACCTCACCCTCACTCTACCCCTAACTCTAACCCTAACCCTAACACTGAACCTCACCCTAAACCAAACCCTAACCCTCAGCCTCAACCTCATGCTCAGCCTAAGCCTAAGCCTAAGCCTAACCCTTACCCCAAACCTCACCCTCACCCTAACCCTTACCCTAATCCTAATCCTAACCCTAAGCCTAACCCTAATATTCACATTAACCCTAAACTTCACACTCACCCTCATCCTCAGTGTAAGCCTAAGCCTAACCCTAACCCTAACTATAACACTCACACTCACCCTAACCTTTACAATAATCCTAATCCTAAACCTAAGCCTAACCCTCACCCACACCCTAACCCTAACACTAACACTAACCCTAATCCTCACCCTCAGCCTCACCCTAAAACTAAATCTAACACTAAACCTTACCCTCACCCTAACCCAAAACTTAAACGTAACCCTAAACCTCACCCTAACCCTCACCCTAAACCTCACCCTCACCCTAGCCCTTACCCTAACCCTAATCCTATTCCTAATACTCATCCTAACCCTCCCCCTAACCCTAACCCTAACCCTCACCCTAACCCTAATTCTAACCCTAACCATAACACTAAAAACCTATCCCTCTCCCTCACGCTCACCATAACCCTAACCCTAACAATAACATTAACCCTAACCCTAATCCTAACCCTTACCCTAACCCTAAGCCTAACCCTAACCCTCAACTTAGCCCTAACCATCACCCTTACTGTAACCCTAACCCTCATCCGAACCCTCACCGTAAACCTAACCCTAACTCGAAACCTCACCCTAACACTAACCCTAACCCTCACCCTCACCCTAGACCTCACCCTAACCCCAATCCTAACCCTAATCCTCATCCAAACCCTCACCCTAACCCTAATCCTAAACCTCACCCTAACCCTAAACCTAACCCTAACCGTCAAACTAACCCTAACCCTAAACCTAACCCTAACCCTAACCCTATACCTCACCCTAACCCTAAACTTAACCTGAACCCTAACTCTCACCCTAAAACTAACCCTAACCATCACCCAAACCCTAACCCTCACCCTCACCCTCAATTTCAGTGTAACCCTAAGGAGAGCCCTAATCCTAACCGTAACCCTCACACTCACCCTAACCCTTACCCTAATCCTAATCCTAACCCTAACTCTAACCCTCACCCTCAGCCTCACCTTAACCCAAATTCTAACCCTAAACCTCATCCTCACCCTAACCCTAACCCTAAACCTCACCTAACCCTAACCCTATACCTTACCCTCACAATAGTCCTCAACCTAACCCTAATCCAACACTAACCCTCATCTTAACCCTCCCCATAACCCTAACCCTTACCCTCACCCTAAACGTAATCCTCACCCACACCATCACCCTCAGCCTAACTCTAATCCTATCCCTAACCCTAACACTCACACTACCCCTAACCCTAAACCTAAACCTCACTCTGACCCTAAACCTCACCCTCAACCTCACCCTCAGCCGAACTCTAAGCCTAATCCTTACCCTAACCCTAACCCTCACACTCCCCCTAACCCTAACCCTAATCCTAATCCTAACCCTAAACCTAACCCTCACCCTCAACCTAACCCTCAACTTAAGCCTAACCATAACATTAATCCTAACCCCAACCCTCGACCTAACCCTCCAACTAACCCTAAATATAACCCTAAAACTCACCCTCACCCTAACCCTAATCCTAACCCTAACCCTAAACCTCACCCTAACCCTAAACCTAACCCTCACCCTCACCGTCACCCTCACCATAACTCAAATGCTAACCCTAAAAATAACACTAATCCTAACCCTAAACCTAACCCTAACCCTAACCCTAATGCTGAAACTCACCCTCACCCTAACCCTAATCCTAACCCTAACCCTCACCTTAATGTAACCCTCAAACTCAACATAACCCTAACCATCATCCTAACCCTCACCCTAACCCTAAACCTAACCCTAAATCTTACCCTAACAGTAAACCTAATCATCAACCTAGCCCTCACCCTAATCCTAATCATAACCCTATTCCTCATCCTTAACCTCACCCTAACCCTTACCCTAACCCTCACCCTAACCCTAACCCTTACCCTCAGCCTGACCCTAACCCCACCCTCAGCCTAACCCTAAGCCAAACCCTAACCCTAACCCTAACCCTCACACTAACCCTAACCCTTACCCTAATCCTAATCCTAACCCTAAGCCTAACCCTCACCATCACCCTAAAACTCACCCTAACCCTAACAATAACACTAATCTTAACCCTTAACCTCAACCTCAGCCTCACCCTTACCCTAACTCTAACCCTAAATCTCACCCTCAACCTAAACCTAACCCTAACCCTAAACCTCACACTAACCCTAACCCTAAACCTCACCCTCACCCTAGGCCTTACCCTAACCCTAATCCTAACCCTCATCCTAACCCTCACCCTAACACTCACTCTAACCCTCACCCTAACCCTAATCCTAACCCTAACCCTCACTCTACCCCTAACCCTCACCCTTTACCTTAACCCTAACCTTCATCCTAACCCTCACCCTAACCCTAACCATAAACCTTACCCTAACACTAACCCTAACGCTCAAATTCAACCTCAGCCTCACCCTTACCCTAACTCTAAAACTAAACCTCACGCTCACCATAACCCTTACCCTAATCCTAATCCTAATCCTAAGCCTAACCCTAACATTCATCCTAACCCTAAACTTCACCCTCAACTTCACCATCAGTCTAATCCTAAGCCTAACCCTAACCCTAACACTAACCCTCACACTCACCCTAACCTTTACCGTAATCCTAATCCTAAGCCTAAGCCTCACCTTCACCCTCACTCTCACCCTAAACCTAACACTAACCCTAACCCTAACCCTCACCCTCAGCCTCACCCTAAACCTAACTCTAACACTATAATTTAACCTCACCCTAACCCAAACCCTAAACATAAACCTAATCCTCACCCTAACCCTAACCCTAAACCTCATCCTCACCCTAGCCCTTACCCTAACCCTAATCCTATCCCTAATCCTCATCCTAACCCTCCCCCTAACCCTAATGCTAACCCTCACCCTAACCCTAATTCTAACCCTAACACTAACACTAAAAACCTCACTCTAAGCCTAACCCTAACCCTCATCCTCACCCTCACTGTAACTGTAATCCTAACCCTAACAATAACATTAACCCTAACCCTAATCCTAACCCTCACATTCACCCTAACCTTAACCATTACCCTAACCCTAACAATAACATTAACCCTAACCCTCATCCTAACCCTCACCCACACCCTAACTCTAATGCTAACACTAACCCTCACCCTAAAACTAACCCTAACCCTAAACCTCACCCTAACACTAACCCTAACCCTCAACCTTACCCTAGCCCTCACCCTAACCCTAATCCTATCCCTAACCCTCATGCTAACCCTCACACTAACCCTAAGGATAAACATCACCCTAAGCCTAATACTCATATCCACCCTTACCCTCAGCCTAACCCTAAGCCTAAGCCTAAGCCTAACCCTAACCCTCACACTCACCCTCACCCTAACACTTATCCTAACCCTAATCCCAACCCTAACCCTAAACCTCAACCTAACCCTCACCCTATACCTAATGCTAACCCTAACACTAACCCTAAACCTGACCCTCAACCTAACCCTCCCCCTCAACCTAACTCTAACCCTAAACCTCACCCTGACCCTATCCCTAATCCTAACCCTAAGCCTAAACCTCACCCTAACCCTAAACCTAACCCTCACCCTCTCCCTCACCCTTACCCAAACCGAAAGTCAAAACCTAACCCTAACATTAACACTAATCCTAATCCTAAAACTAACCCTAACCCTAACCCTAACCTTCACCCACAGCCTCACCCTCACTGCAAATATAACAGTAACCATAACACTTACAACAACCCTAACCGTAATCCTAACCATGATCCACTCCCTAACCCTAATCATAACCCTAACCATCACGCTAACATTAACCCTCACCCTCACTGAAACCTTAACCCTCATCTTAACTCTCACCCTAACCCTAAGCCTAACCCTCACCCTAAACCTTAACCTCACCCTAATCCTAACACTAAGCCTAACCTAAACCTCACCCTAACCCTCACCCTCAGCCTAATCCTAACCCAAACCCTAATCCTCAACCTAACCCTCACTCTAACCCTAACCCTAACAATAAACCTCACATTAACCCTAACACTGAACCTAACCCTAACCCAAAACCTCACCCTAACCCTGATGCTAACTCTAACCCTCACCATTACCAGAACCCTAAACCTAACCATAAACCTCCCCTTAAGGCTAACTCTAACCCTAAACCTAACCCTAACCCTCACCCTAACCCTAACCTTCAACTTCACCCTCACCCTCAGCCTAACCCTAAGCCTAACCCTAACACTAACCCTAACCCTCACACTCACCCTCACCTTAACCCTAATCCTAAACTTACCCTATCCGTAAACCTAACCCTCACCCTAACCCTCACCCTAAGCCTAACCCTACCACTAACCCTAACCCTAACCCTCACCCTAACCCTCACCCTTACCCTAACTCTAACCCTAAACCTCAACTTCACCCTAACCCTAAATCTAACCCTAACCCTAACCCTAAATCTCACCCTAACCCTAAGCCTAAACCTCACCCTCACCCTCAACCTCACCATAAACATAAACCTAACCCTAAAAATAACCCTAACCCTAACCCTAAACCTCACCCTAACCATAACCCTCACCCTAACGCTAAACCTCACCCTAACATTTACCCTCACCCTAACACTAACCCTCACACTAAACCTAAACCTCACCATAACCCTAAACATCACCCTAACCCTAACCCTAACCCTAACCCTCACCCTAAACCTAATTCTAACACTAACCCTCACCCTAACCCTAACCGTCATCCTCACCCTAACATTCACCCTAACCCTAACCCTCACCCTTACCGAAACACTCGCCCTCAGACTAACCCTCACCTTTAACCTTAACGACACCCTCAAACTAACCCACACACTAACCATAAACTTAACCTCAACCCTAACTCTCACCCTAACCCTAACCCTAACACTCACCTAACACTAACCCTCATCTTTACCCTCAACCTCAGCCTAACCCTAAGCCTAAACCTAATCCTAATCCTAACCCTCACACTCACCCTTTCATTAACCCTAATCCTAAACCTCACCCTCACCCTACCCCTCACCATAACCCTAATCCTAAACCTAACCCTCACCCTAACCCTAACACACACCCTCAGCCTAACCCTCACACTAACTCTAACCCTAACACCAGCCCTAACAATAAGCCTCGGCCTAACCCTCACCCTAAACCTATCTCTAACGCTCAACCTCAAACTCACACTGACCCTAAACCTAACCCTAACACTAAACCTCACCCTAACACTAACCATAAACCTCACCCTCACCCTAACCCTCACCCTAACCCTGATCCTAAACCTAACCCTCATCCTAAACCTCACCCTCACCCTAACCTTAACCCTCACCCTAACCCTAACCCTTACCCTCAACCTAACTCTCAGACTAACCCTAAGCCTAACCCTAAGCCTAACCCTAACCCACTCACTCACCGTCAACCTAACCCTAATCCTAACCATAACCCTAACCCTAAATCTCACACTAACCCTAAACATAAAATTAACCCTAACCCTAACCCTCATCCTAACCCTCACCTGAACCCTAACTCTAAACCTAAACCTCAACCTTACGCTAACCCTAACTCTAACGGTAACCGTAAACCTCTCCCTAACCCTAACTCTCACTCAAACCCTCACCGTAACCCTAACCCTCACCCTAACCATAACCCTCACCCTAAACCTAACCCTCACCCTAAACCTTACCCTCCCCCTAAACATAACCCTCACCCTAACCCTAACCCTCACCCTAACCAAAACCCTCATCCTAATCCTAACCCTCTCCCTAACACTTACCCTCACCCTAATACTATCGCTCATTATAACACTAACCATCACACTAACCCTACCTCTCACCCTAACCCTAAACCTCACCCTAACCCTAACCGTCAGCATCACCCTAGCCCTCACTCTAACCCTATTCTAACCCTAACCCTCACCCTAGTCCTAAACCTCATCCTCACCCTAAACTCACACTAGTGCTAACCCTAATCCTCAATCTAACCCTCACCCTTACCCTAACCCTCACCCTAACCCTTACCCTAACGTCACCCTAATCCTAACCCTCACCCTTAGGGGAACACTCACCCTCACCCTAACCCTCACCTTTACTCTTACCATCACGCTCATCCTAACCCTAATCCTAACCCTAACCCTCATCCTAACACTCAACCTAAACCTAACCCTGTCCATCACCCTAACCCTAACCCTCAGCCTCACCCTCAGCCTAACCCTAGGACTAAGCCTAACCCTAAACCTAAACCTCACCCTCACCCTAGCCCTCAGCCTAAACCTAATCCTAACCCTAACCCTCATCCAAACCCTCACCCTAACCCTAACCCTAACCATCACCCAAAACCTATTCCTCACCCCCAACATCACCCTCAGCCTAACACTAACCATAACCCTCACCCTCAGTCTCACCCTCACCGCAAACTTAACCCAAACCAAAAACCAAAACACTAACAATTACCCTAACCCTCAACTAAGCCTAACCCTCAAACTAAACCTAACCCTAATCCTAACCCTAACCCTAATCCTAAACCTAACCCTAATCCTCAGCCACACCCTCATCCTAACCCAAATCCTAACCCTAACCCTCACCGTAACCCTAAGTCTAAGCCTAACCCTAACCCTAAAGCTCACACTCTCCCTCACCCTAACCCTGATCCTAAACCTAACCCTATCCCTAACACTAACCCTCACCCTAACACAAACCCTAGCCCTCACCCTAACCCTAATCCTCACCCTAACCCTCACCCTCATGCTCCGCCTAAGCCTAAGCCTAAGCCTAAACCTAAGCCTAACCCTAACCCTCACACTTACCCTAACAATAACACTAACACTAACTCTAACCCTAAAACTAACCATCACACTAGCCCTAACTCTAACCCTAACCCTAAACCTAAACCTAATCCTATCTCCAAGCCTAAACCTCAACCTTACCCTTACCCTAACAGTAACCGTAACCGTAACCCTAACAATAACCTTAACCCTAACCCTAACACTCACCCTAACCATAACCCTAACGCTAACCCTAACTCTCACCCTAACACAAACCCTAACCCTAACACTAACACTCACACTAACCCTAACCATCACCCTAACCCTAAACCTCACCCTAACACTAACCCTAACCCTCATCCTCACGCTAGCCCTGACCCTAACCCTAATTCTAACCCTAACCCTCACCCTAAACCTCATCGTCACCCTAAACCTCACACTACCCCTAACCCTAATCCTCAATCTAACCCTAACCCTAACCCTTACACTAACCCTCAACCTAAACCTAACCCTCACCCTTACTGTAACCCTCAGGCTCATACTAACCCTCACTCTAACCCGAACCCTCATCCTAAAACTCATCCTAAACCTAACCATATCCATCACCATAACACTAACCCTCACCCTGACCATCACCCTCAGCCTAAACCTATGCCTAAGCCTAAACCTAACCCTAACCCTCACTGTCAACCTAGCCCTCACCCTAACCCTAATCCTACCCCTAAACCTCATCCTAACCCTCACCCTAACCCTAAGGCTAACCATCACCCTAAGCCTAATACTCACCCCCACCCTCACACTCACCCTAACCCTAAGCCTAACACTCACCCTAACCCTAACCCACACCCTCATCTAAACCTCATCCTATCCCTAACCCTAACCCTAATGCTCACAGTCACCCTAACCCTAACCCTCAAACTCACCTCACACTCAGCTTAAACCTAAGCCTAACCATAACCCTAAACCAAACCCTCACAATCACCCTCACCCTAAGCCTAACCCTAAACCTAATCCTAACCCTCACCCTCACCTTCACCCTAACCTTAACCCTAACCCCAACCCTCAACCGAAACCTCACCCTCAACCTCACCCTAACCCTCACCCTCAACCTAAACATCACCCTAAACCTAACACTCACCCTAACTCTTAGCCTAACCCTCACCCTAACCCTAAACCTCACCCTCACCCTCACCCTCAGGCTCACCCTAACCCTAATCCTAACCCTAACCCTCACCCTCATCCTCAAACTAAACCTATCCCTAACCCTAACCCTCACCCTAACCGTAACCTCTAACCTAAGCCTAAGCCTCAACATAACCCTAAAACTAACCCTAACCCTAACCCTAATCCTCACTCTCACCCTCAACCTAAGCCTAAGCCTATCCCTAACCCTCACACTCACCCTTACCCTAAAACTAAGCCTAAGCCTCACCCTCACCCTCAACCTCAACCTAAACCTAACCCAAACACTCATCCGAACCTTCACCCTCACACTCACACTAACACTCAACCTCACCCTAAACATCACCCTAACCCTAACCCTCACCATAACCCTAACCCTCACATTAACCCTAACCCTGAATCTAACCCTAACCCTCAACCTAACCCTTACCCTCACCCTAACACTAAGACTAATCCTAACTTGAACCCTCACAGTAACCCTAAACCTCACCCTAACCCTAACCCTCACAGTAAACCTAACCCTCACCCTAACCATAACCCTACACCTCACCCTACCCCTCACTCAAACCCTAACCCCAACCCTAACCCTCACCCTCAACGTCACCCTAACAATCACCCTAACCCTAACCCTCACCCAAACCCTAACTCTCACACTCTCAAGAACACTCATTCTAACTCTAACACTCACCCTCAAAATAAACATAACCCTAACCCTAACCCTCACCATAACCGTAACCCTAACCCTCACACTAACAGTAACCCTAACCTCACCCTCACTCCAACCCTCACACTTAACTTATCCTCACCCTAACCCTAACCCTCACACTAACCCTAACCTTAACTCTAACCCTACACCTCACCCTACCTCTAACCCTTACCCTCACCATAAACCTAACCCTTACCCTCACCCTCACCCTAACCCTCACCGTAGCATTAACCCTCATCCTAACACTAACACTTATCCATACCTTAACCTTCAATGTCACCCTCACCCTAACACTCACCCTCATTCTACACATCACCCTAAACATAACCCTCACCCTAACCCTAACCCTATCACTTACCTTAACCCTAACAATCACCCTAACCCTCACCCTAACCCTAACTTCCAACCTAACACTAACCCTAACCCTAACACTAACCCTCACACTAACCCTAACCATCACCCTAACCCTAAACCTAACCCTAACACTAATCCTAACCCTCACCCTAACCCTAGCCCTCACCCTAACCCTAACCCTCATCCTCACCCTAAACCTAACACTAACCCTAACACTAATCCTCAATCTATTCCTCACCCTCACCATAACACTTTCCCTAACCCTCACCCTAACCCTAACCCTCAACCTTACCGTAACCCTCACCCTTGGCCTAAACCTCACCTTTATCCTTACCGTTACCCCCACCGTAAACCTCACCCTAAACCTAACCCTCACCCTAACCCCCACCCTAAACATAACTCTACACCTAAACCTCATCCTCACACTAACCCTAACTCTAAGCATAACCCTAACACTAAATGTCACCCTAACCCTAACCCTCACACTCACCCTCACAGTAAACGTAACCCTAACCCTACCCTAAAAATAACATCTTATCCTAACCCTTAACCTCATCCTCACCTAAACCTCACACTTAACTGAACCCTCATTGTAACTCTAACCCTAATCGTCACCCTCACCGTCACCCTCACGCTAACCCTAACCCTAACCCTCACCCTAACCCTAAACCTCACCCTAATCCTGACCTTAATCCTCACCTGCACCCTCACCCTAACCCTAAACCTAACCCTCACCCTAACCCGAAGGCTAACTGTAACACTCACCCTAACCCTCACGCTATCACTTACCCACACCACAAACCTAACCCTAAATTTAACCCTCACCCTCACCCTAAACCTCACCCTAACCCTAAACCTAATCCTAACGCTCACCCTCACCCTAACCCTCACCCTCACCCTAACCCTCATCATAACCCTAATCCTCACCCTCACCCTCACCCTAACCGTAACCCTCACACTAAACCTAACCCTCACCCTAAACCTAACCCTACAGCTCACCCTAAACCTCAACCTAAACTTAACCCTAACCCTAAACTTCACCCTCACGCTGGCCCTCACCCTAACCCTAATTCTAACCCTAACCATCAACCTAACCCTCATCGTCACCCTAAACCTCACACTACCCCTAACCCTAATCCCATATCTAACCCTAACCCTAACCCTTACACTAACCCTCAACCTAAACCTAACCCTCACCCTTACTGTAACCCTCAGGCTTATACTAACCGTCACCCTAACACGAACCCTCATCCTAACCCTCACCCTAAACCTAACCATATCTATCACCATAACACTAACCCTTACCCTCACCATCACCCTCAGCCTAAACCTATGCCTAAGCCTAAACCTAACCCTAACCCTCACTTTCAACTTAGCCCTCACCCTAACCCTACTCCTACCCCTAACCCTCATCCTAACCCTCACCCTAACCCTAAGGCTAACCATCACCCTAAGCCTAATACTCACCCCCACCCTCACCCTCACCCAAACCCTAAGCCTAACACTCACCCTAACCCTAACCCTCACCCTCATCTAACCCTCATCCTATCCCTAACCCTAACCCTACTGCTCACAGTCACCCTAACCCTAACCATCAAATTCACCTCACCCTCAGCTTAAACCTAAGCCTAACAATAACCCTAACCCTAACCCTCACAATCACCCTCACCCTAAGCCTAACCCCAACCCTAAACCTAACCCTCACCCTCACCTTCACCCTAACCTTCACCCTAACCCAAACCCTCAACCGAAACCTCACCCTCAACCTCACCCTAATCCTCACCCTCAACCTAAACATCACCCTAAACCTAACGCTCACCCTAACCCTTAGCCTAACCCTCACCCTAACCCTAAACCTCACCCTCAAAATCACCGTAACCTCTAACCTAACCCTAAGCCTCAACATAACCCTAAAACTAACCCTAACCCTAAACCTTACCCTAACCCTAACCCTCACCCTCACCCTCAAGCTAAGCCTAAGCCTATCCCAAACCCTCACACTCACCCTTACCCTAAAACTAACCCTAAGCTTCATCCTCAAAGTCAACCAAAACCTAAACCTAACCCAAACACTCATCCGAACCGTCACCCTCACACTCACACTAACCCTCAACTTCACCCTAAACATCACCCTAACCCTAACCCTCACCATAACCCTAACCCTCACATTAACCCTAACCCTGAATCTAACCCTAACCCTCAACCTAACCCTTACCCTCACCCTAACACTAAGACTAATCCTAACTTGAACCCTCACAGTAACCCTAAACCTCACCCTAACCCTAACCCTCACAGTAAACCTACCCCTCACCCTAACCCTAACCCTACACCTCACCCTACCCCTCACTCTAACCCTAACCACAAACCTAACCCTCACCCTCACCGTCACCCTAACACTCACCCTAACCCTAACCCTCACCCAAACCCTAACTCTCACACTCTCAAGAACACTCATCCTAACTCAAACACTCACACTCAAAATAAACATAACCCTAACCCTAAACTTCACCATAACCGTAACCCTAACCTTCACACTAACAGTAACCCTAACCCTCACCCTCACTCCAACCCTCACACTTACCTTATCCTCCCCCTAACCCTAAACCTCACACTAACCCTAACCTTAACTCTAACCCTACCCCTCACCCTAACTCTAACCCTAACCCTCACCATAAACCTAACCCTTACCCTCACACTCACCCTAACCCTCACCGTAACATTAACCCTTCCCTAACACTAACACTCATCCATATATTAACCTTCACTGTCACCCTCACCCTAAACATAACCCTCACCCTAACCCTAACCGTATCACTTACCTTAACCCTAACACTCACCCTAACCCTCACCCTAACCCTAACTTCCAACCGAAAATTAACCCTGACCCTAACCCTAATGCTAACCCTCACCCTAACCCTAAACCTCACCTGACCCTTACCCTCACTCAAACCCTAACCCTCACACTATCCCTAACCCTCACCCTAAACCTAAAACTACCCCTCACCCTAACCCTCACTCTAACCCTAACCCCAACCCTAAACCTCACCCTCACTGTCACCCTAACACTCACCTTAACCCTCAACCTTACCCTCACCCTAACCCTAACCCTAACCCTAACCCTCACCCCCACACTAACCCTCACCCTAAACCTTAACCTCATCCTCACCCTAACCATAAACCCTACCCTAACCCTAACCCTAACCCTAAAACTCACCCTAGCCCTCACCCTAACCTTAATTCTAACCCTAATCCTAAACCTCATCCTCACCCTAAACCTCATATTAACCCTAAACCTAATCCTCAATCTAACCCTCACCCTAACCCTAACCCTACCCCTTATCCTAACCCTCACCTTAACCCTAACCCTAACCCTCACCCCAACCCTCACCCTAAACCTCACCATCACCCTAAATCTGACCCTAACCCTAACAATAACCCTAACCCTCACCAGAACCCTAACCCTCACCCTGACCCTAACCCTCACCCTAACCCTAACCCTAATCCTAAGCCTAACCCTCAGCCTAACGTTCACCCTAACCCTAAGGATAACCCTAACTCTAACCCTCACCCTAACACTCACTCTAACCCTAACCCTCACCATAACCCTAAAACTCACCCTAATCTTAACCCTTAAACTCATCCTAACCCTCACCCTCACCCTACACCTCAACCTAAACCTTATCCTAACCTTCACCCTAATCCTAACCATCACCCTTAGGGGAACACTCACCCTCAGCCTAACCCTCACATTTACTCTTATGGTCATGCTCACCCTAACCCTCACTCTAACCCTAACCCTCATCCTAACACTCACCCTAACCCTAACCCTATCCATCACCCAAACATTAACCCTCACCCTTACCCTAACACTCAGCCTAACCCTATGCCTAAGCCTAACCCTAACCCTAACCTTCACCCTCACCCTAGCCCTAACCCTAAACCTAATCCTAACTCTAACCCTCACCCTAACCCTAACCCTAACCACCAACCAAAACCTATTTCTCACCTCCACCCTCAGCCTAACCGTAAGCCTAAGCCTAACCCTAACCTTAACCCTCAACCTCACCCTAGCCCGCACCCTAACCCTAATCCAAACCATAAGCCTCATCCTAACCCTCATCCTAAACCTAACCCTAAACCTCAACCTAACCCTAACCATAACCCTCAACCTAACCCTAACCCTCACCCTCACCGTAACCCTAACCCTAAACCTCACCCTAAACCAAAACCTAACCCAAACCCTAAACCTCACCCTAAACCTAACCCTAAACGTAACCCTCACCCTAGACCTCACCCTAACCCGAATCCTAACCCTATACCACATCCTAACCCTCACCTTAACCCTAACCCTCACCCTCCACCTCAGCCTAAAACTAAGCCTAAGCCTAACCCTAACCCTAACCCTCACACTCACCCTCATCCTACCCTTAATCCTAAATCTAACCCTATCCCTAACCCTAACCCTCACCCTCACCCTAGCCCTAAAGCTAAACCAAATCCTAACCCTAACCCTCATCCTAAACCTCACCCTAACCCTAACGCTAACCATCACCCAAAACCTATTTCTCACACCCACCCTTACCCTCAGCCTAACCCTAAGCCTAAGCCTAACCCTAACCCTAACTCTCACGCTCACCCTAGCCTGCACCCTAACCGTAATCCAAACCATAAACCTAACCCTCACCCTAACCCTAACCCTCAACCTCACCGTAAGCCTAAACCTAAGCCAAACCCTAACCCTAACACTAATCCTCACACCCACCTTCACCCTAACCCTAATCCTAATCCCACCCCTAACCCTACCTGTCACCCTAACCCTAACCCTCACCCTAACCATAAAACTAACACTGACCGTAAACCTAACCCTCACCCTACCCTAACTCTAAACCTAAACCTCAACCTCATCCTAAGCCTAAGCCTAATCCTAACCCCAAACCTCAACCTAAACATAACCCTAAACCTCAAGTTCATCCTAACCCTCATCCTAATCCTCACCCTAACCATCACCTTAACTCTAAGCCCCACCCTCAACCTCACCCTCAGCCTAACTTTAAGCCTAACCCTAACACTCATCCCAACCCACACACTCACCCACACCCTAACCCTTATCCTAATCCTAACCTTAACAATAACCCTAAGCCTAACACTAACCCTCATCAGAAACATAACCCTTACCCTATCCCTAACCCTCACCCTAACACGCTCAATCTAACACTAACCCTTACTCTAACACTAACCCTCATACTAACCCTAACCCTAAACCTCACCCTAACCCTAACCCTAAACTTCAACCTAACCAAGCACTCACCCTAACCCTAATTCTAACCCTAAGCCTCAACCTAACCATAACCCTCATCCTCACCCCAAACCTCACATTAACCCTAAACTTAGTCCTCAATCTAACCCTCACCCTAACCCTAACCCGAACCCTTAACTTAACCCTCAACCAAACCCTAACCCTCACCCTTATCGTAACCCTCACCCGCAGCCTAACCCTCACCTTTACCCTTACAATCACCCTCACACTAACCCTCACCCTTACCCTAACCCTCACCAAAGCCCTCACCCAACCCTAACCCTAACCCTCACCCTCACCCTCACTCTCATCGTAATACTAACCCTATCACTATTCCTAACCCTAAACCTCATCCTCACCCTAACCGTCACCCTAATTCTTTTTTTTTAATTTAATTTTATTTTATTTGAGAACATACTGTACAGAGGGGCTACAATTACATGGGCAGGATAATGCATACATTTCTTACCAAGCATTGCAGCCTCCTCCTTTGTTTACCCTTCACTTCCCTTCCCCGCCTCCCTCCTCCCCCCACCCAATTATACCCCCCTCCCCCACCCAATTATACCCCCCTCCCCCCCACACCGACATTGTAAAGCTGGTTTTGACATGACATTTTGTACTTCTCATTGTTGCAACAGGTCCACCTGAATCCTTAAACGACTTGTTTGTCCCCATCTCCTCCACATGTTATACTGACATCAAATATAGTGAAAGCGGGGGTTACACTGTGGGGGAGGGACATACAAAGCAACATCACCCTAAACCTCACCTTCACCCTCACCCTCAGCCTCAGCCTAAGCCTAAGCCTAACCCTAACCCTAAACCTAACCCTCACCCTTACCGTCAACCTCAACGTAACTCTAACCCTAAACCTAACAATAACACTAATCCTAACCCTAAACCTAACCTTAACACTAACCGTAACCCTAATCCTAACACTCACCCTCACCCTAACCCTAATCCTAACCCTAACCCTCACACTAACCTTCACCCTCACCCTCATTGTAACCCTAACCTTCATCCAAAACCTCACCCTAACCCTAAACCTAACCTTAACCCAAAACCAAACCCTAACACACACACTCACCCTCACCCTAACTCTAATCCTAACCCTAACCCTATAACCCTGAACGTCGCCCTAACTCTCACACTAACCCTAACCCTAACACTAACACTAACCCCAAACCTCAACCTAACCCTCACCCTAACCCTAACTCTAACCCTCACCCTAACCCTCACCCTCACCTTCACTGTAACTGTAACCGTAACCCTAACCCTAACAATAAACCTAACCCAAACCCTAACCCTCACTCTAACCATAACGCTCACCCTAACCCTAAACCTCACACTAACCCTAACCCTAACCCTAACCCTCACCCTCACCCTAGCCCTCACCCTAATTCAAACCCTCACCCTCAACCTAACCGTAACCCTTACCTGAACCCTAAACCAAACCCTAACCCTCAACCTTATCTTAAACTTCACCATAAGCCTAAACCTCACCTTTACCATTAACATAATCCTCACCCTAACCCTAAACCTCATTCTAACCGTCAACCTAAGCATCACCCTAAACCTAACCCTCAACCTCAAACACACACTCAGACTAAGCCTAAGCCTAATACTAAGCCTTACCCTAACCCTCACCCTAGCCCTCACCGTAACCCTAACCCTAACCCTAACCCACAAACTAACCCTCACCTTAACCCTAACCGTAACCATCACTCTAGTCCTAATCCTCACCCCCACCCTCACCCTCAGCCTAACCCTAGGCCTAAGACTAAACCTATCACTAAACTTCACACTCACCCTACCTTAACCCTAATCCTAACCCTAACCCTAACCCTAACCCTAAACCTCAACCTCACCCTCACCCTAACCCTAATCCTAACCCTAACCCTAAACCTCACACTAACCCTAACACTCACCCTCAACTTCAACCTCACCATAACTTAAACCTAACCCTAATCCTAAACCTAACCCTAAGCCTAACCCTAAACCTCAACATAACCCTCACCTTAACCTTAACCCTAACACTTAGCCTAACCCTAACCTTCGACCTTACCCTCCCCCTAATCCTAAATCTAACTATAAACCTCACCCTCACCCTTACCCTAAACCTCACCCTAACCCTAACCCTAACCCTCACCCTCACCCTCACCCTCACGGTAACTCTAACCCTAACCCTAACAATAAAACTAATCCTAACCCTAAACCTAACCCTAACCTTAACCCTAACCCTAATCCAAAAACTCACCCTAACCCTAACCCTCACCCTAACCCTAACCCTCACCCTCACCATAACCCTAACCCTCACCCTCACCGTGACCGTAACCCTAATCGTAACCCTCACCCTAAGCCTAACCCGAACCTTAAACCTCTTGCTAACACTAACCCTAACCCTCACATTCATTCTAGCCCTCACCCTAACCCTAATCTTAACCCTAATCCTCATCCTACACCTGACCCTAACCCTAACCCTAACTCGCATCCTAACTCTAAACCTAACCCTAACCCTCAACCTAACCCTAACCCTCATCGTCACACTAAACGTAACCTGAACTCTAACTCACACCCTAACCCTAACTCTAACCCTCACCCTAACCCTAAACCTCTCCCTCAGCCTAAACCTAAGCCAAACCCTAACCCTAACACTAACCCTCACACTGACACTAACCCTTACCCTAATCCTAATCCTAACTCTAAGCCTAACACTCAACCTCACCCTAACCCTCACCCTAACCCTAACTCTAATGCTAACACTCACCCAAACCCTAAACCTCACCCTCACCCTAGCCCTCATCCTAACCCGAATCCTAACACTAACACTCCTGCTAACCCTCACCCTAACACTAATCCTAACCCTAACCCTCACCCTCACCCTAACCCTAACCCTCACCCTTACCCTCACCCTCACCCTCAACCTAAGCCTAAGCCTAACCCTAACCCTCAGATTCACCTTAACCCTAACCCTAATCCTAACCCTAATCCGAACCCTAACCCGAACCCTCACCTGAACCCTCACCTTAACCCTAACCCTAACATTAACCCTAAACCTAACCCACACCCTCAGATTCACCCTAATCCTAACTCTAACAATAAACGTCACCCTGACCCTCACCCTAACCCTAACCTTAAACCTAAACCTCACCCTAACCCTAAAACTCAAACTCACCCTCAGCCTAGCCCTCACCTTAACCCTAATCCTAACCCTAAACCTCATCCTAAACCTCCCCATAATCCTAATCCTAACCCTCACCCTAACCCTAAATTTCTCACCCTCAACCTCACCCTCAGCCTCACCCTCAGCCTAACCCTAACTCTAACCCTAACCCTCACCCTAAACCTAACCCTCATCCTCACCCTCACCCTAACTCTAATCCTAACCCTAACCCTAACCCTTACCTTCACACTCACCCTCACTTTAACCCTAATCCTAAACCTAACCCTATCACTAACCCTCACCCCCACAGTAAAACTCACCCTAACCCTTACCCTAACACTAACCCTAACCCTAATCCTAACCGTCACCCTAACCCTAACTCTAACCCTTAACCTCAACCTCACCGTAACCCTAACCCTAACCAAAATCCTAAAGCTCACCCTAAACCTAAACCTTAGCCTAACACTTACCCTCACCCTAACACTAACACTAACCCTAACACTAACCCTCACACTAATGCTAACCTTCACCCTAAACCTAAACCTCACCCTAAATCTAACTCTAACCCTCAACTTCAACTTAGCCCTCACCCTAACCCTAACCCTCATCCTCACACTAAACCTCACACTAACCCTAACACTAATCCTCAATCTAACCCTGTCCATCACACTAACCATAACCCGAAACCTCACCCTTACCTTAAACTTAACCCTCAGCCTAACCCTCACCTTTATTCTTATTGTCACCCTCATCCGAACCCTCACCCTAACCCTAACCCTCATCCTAACCCTCACCCTAACCATAACCCTAACCGTCACTCTAACCCTAACCCTCACCCTCACCTTCAACCTCAGCCTAACACTAAGCCTAAGCCTAAACCTATCCCTAAACCTCACACTCACCCTAGCCCTCACCCTAACCCTAATCCTAACCCTAACCCTCATCCTAACACTAAACCTAACCATAAACTAAACCAGGACTCTCAACCTAAACCTCACCCCCACCCTCACCCTCAGCCTAACCCTAAGCCTAAGCATAAGCCTAACCCTATCCCTAACCCTCACACTCACCCTCACCCTAACCCTAATCCTAACCCTAATCCTAACCCTAAACCTAAACCTCAACTTAAATCTCACCCTAAACCTAACCCTAACCCTAAACCTCACCCTTACCTTAGTCCTCACCCTAACCCTCTCCCCAAACCTAAGCCTCACCCTCACCCAAACCCGAACCTTAACCCTCAC
Source organism: Dipodomys merriami (assembly GCF_024711535.1). Lineage (NCBI taxonomy): Eukaryota > Metazoa > Chordata > Mammalia > Rodentia > Heteromyidae > Dipodomys > Dipodomys merriami. The sequence continues at coordinate 74,295 of NW_027202799.1, forward strand.
CCTAACCCTACCCTTAAAATTAACCCTAAACCTCACCCTAACCCTAACAATAACCCTCACAATCACCCTAGCCCTCACCCTAACCCTAATTGTAACCCTAAACCTCATCCTAACCCTCACCCTAACCCTAACCCTAACCCTCACCCTTACCCTAAACCTAATTCTAACCCTCAAACTAGACCTAACCCTCACCCTCACCATAACACTAACCCTAATACTCAGCCTAACTCTAAACCTAACCCGAACAATAAACCTCGCCCTAACCCTAACCCTAATCCTCACGCTCACCCTAGCCCTCATCCTAAACCTAATCCTAACCGGAACCCTCATGCTGACCCTCACCCTAACCCTAACCCTAACCCTAACCTTAAACCAAGCCCTAATCCTATCCATCACCCTATCCCTAAACTTAACCCTAACCCTAATCCTCACCCTCACAATAGCCCTCACACTAACCCTTATTCTTAAACCTAACCCTCATCCTAACCCTCACCCTAACCCTAACCTAACCCTAACATTAACCGAACCCTAACCCTCAAACTCACCCTCACCCAAACCTTAATCCTACACCTAACCCTATCCCTAACACTAAACCTGACCCTAAAACTCATGCTAAACCTAACCCAAACACTAACCGTAACACTAACCCTCACACTAACCCTCACCTTAACACAAACTCTAAGCCTAAACCTCACCCTCACCCTAACACTAAACCTCACCCTCAACCTCTCCCTCAGCCCATCACTATGCATAACCCTAACCCTAACACTAACACTCACACTCACCCTCACCCTAACCCTCAGGCTTACCCTAAGACTAAGCTTAAGAATAACCCTAACAATAACCCTCACCCTAACCATAACAATCACCCTAACCCTAACACTCACACTAAGCCTAACACTAACCCTCACCCTCACCCACAGCCTCACCCTAACCCTAACCCTCACCCTGACCCTAACTCTAAGCCTCAACCTCATGCTCTGCCTTAGTTTAATTCTAAGCCTAAGCCTAACCCGAAACCTCACCTAACCCTAAACCGAACACTAATCCTAACTCTAACCCTAAACCTCACCCTCACCCTAACCCTAACCCTAACCCTAACTCTAAACCTCATCCTAACCCTAACACTCACCCTCACCCTAGCCCTCACCCTAACCCTAATCCTAACAATAAATCTCATCCTAACCCTCACCCTAACCCTAACCCTAACCTTCACCCTAACCCTAGCCCTAACCATCAACCTAATCCTAACCCTCACTCTCACCGTAAACCTAACCCTAACCCTCACCCTAACCGTAAACTTAACTGGAAAACTAACTCTCACCCTAGCCCTAAACCTAACCCTCAGCATAACCCTAACCCTCACCCTCACCATCATCCTCAGCCTAACCCTAAACCTAATCCTAATCCTCACACTCAACCTAACCCTTACCCTAATCCTAATCCTAACCCTAAGCCTAAACCTCACCCTAACCCTAAATCTAACGCTAACCCTAACCCAAACCCTCAAAATCAGCCTTACCCTAACCCTAACTCTAAACCTAAACCTCACTCTCACCCTAATTCTAACCCTAAACCTCACCCTAACCCTAACCCTAACCCTAAACCTCATCTTCACCCTAGCCCTCACCCTCACCCTAATCCTAAGCCTAACCCTCATCCTAACACTCACCCTAACCCTAACCCTCACCCTATGCCTAACCCTCACCCTCAGCCTCAGCCTAAGCCTAAGCCTAAGCCTAACCCTAACAATAACCCTCACACTCACCCTAACCCTTACTCTAATCCTAATCCTAACCCTAACCCTAACCCTCACCCTCACCTTAACCCTAACCCTAACACTAACCCTAAACCTAAACCTCACCCTCAGCCTCAACCTAACCCTAACACTAATCATAATCTCACCCTCAACCTAAACCTAACCCTACACCTCAACCTAATCCTAAACATAAACCTCACCCTCAGCCTAGCCCTCCCCCTAACCCTAATACTAACCCTAACCCTCATCCTAACCCTCCCCCTATACCTACCCTTAACCCTCACCCTCACCCTCACCCTCAGCCTAAGCCTAAGCCTAACCCTAACCCTCACACTCACACTCACCCTAACCCTAACGCTAATCCTAATGCTGACACTAACCCGAAACCTCACCCTCACCCTAACCATCACCATAACCCTAATCCTAATATTAACCCTAAACATAACCCACACCCACAGCCTCACCCTAACGCTTACTCTAACCCTAAATGTCACCCTGACCCTAACTCTAAACCTGATCATAAACCTCACCCTAACCCTAAACCTAAACCTCACCCTTACCCTAGCCCTCACCCTAACCCTAATCCTAACCCTAAACCTCATCCTAACCCTCCCCTTAAACCTAAGCATAACCCTCACCTTAACCCTAACTTTCTCACCCACAATCTCACCCTCAGCCTAACCCTAAGCCTAACCCTAACACACAAACTCACCCTAAGCCTAACCCTAAGTCTAACCCTCAACCTAACCCTAACCCACACACTTACGCTCACCCTAACCCTAATCCTAAACCTAACCCTAACCCTCTCCCTCCCCCTAACACTCACCGTAACCCTAACCCTAACACTAACCCTAACCCTAACCCTCAACCTAACCCTCACTCTAACCCTGACTCTAACCCTAATCCTCACACTCACACTAACCCTAACTCTAACCCTAATCCAAACCCTAAACCTCACCCCAACCCTAACCCTAACCCTCATCCTCACCGTAACCGTAAATATAAACCTTACCCTAACAATAACCCTAACCCTAACCCTAACAATAAACCTAAACCTATCCCTAACCCTCATCCTAACCATATCCTTCACCCTAACGCTAACCCTCACCCTAACACTTACCCTCACCCTAACTCTAACCCTAACCCTCACACTCACCCTAACCTTTACCCTAATCCTAATCCTAACCCTAAGCCTAACCCTCACCCTCACCCTAACACTCACCCTAACCCTAACTCCCACACTAACCCTAAACCTTACCCTCACCTTCAGCCCCACCCTAACCCTAACTCTAAACTTAATCTCACCCTCACCCTAACCCTAAACCTAACAATAACCCTAACACTAACCCTAACCCTCACACTAACCCTCACCCTAATACTAACCCTAACCCTCACACTCACACTCACCCTAACCCTAAAGCTAACCCTAACACTCAACCTAGCCCAAAACTTCACCCTAACCCTAATCCTTAACCTAATCCTCAACCTAACGCTAAACTTAACCTAAACACTCTCACCCTAACCCTAATCATAACCCTCACCCTAACCCTAACCCTCACCCTAGCCCTCACCCTAAGCCTAACACTAACCCTAACCCTCAACCCAACACTCACCCTAACCTTAAATCTAACCCTACACCTCACCCTCACCTTAAACCTAACTCTAACCCTAACCCAAACCCTAACCCTCAACCTCAACCCAACCCTAACTCTAACCCTCATCCTCACCCTCACCGTAACTGTAACCTTAAACCTAACCCTAACAATAACCCTAACCCTAATCCTAACCCTCACCCTAACCATAACCCTCACCCTAACCCAAACCCTCACCCTAAAACTTACCCTCAACCTGAACCTAACCCTAACCCTAAAGCTAACCCTCACACTAACCCTAACCCTAACCCTAAACCAAAACCTCAACCTAACCCTCACCATCACCCTAACCCTATCACTAACCATAACCCTAAACCTCACCCTCCCTCTTCCCCTAACCCTATATCTAACCGTAAACCTCACCCTCACCCTAACCCTAACCGTAACCCTAAACATCAGCCTAACCCTAACCCTAATCCTCACCCGCACCCTCAACTTCACCATAACTATAACCCTAATCCTAAAAATAACAATAACCCTAACCCTAACCATCACCCTAAACCTAATCCTCACCTCCACCCTCACACTCATCCTAACCCTACGCCTAAGACTAACCCTCACACTAAGCCTCACACTCAACCTCACCCTAAGCCTAAACCTAACCCTCACCCTAACTCTAACACTAACCCTAATCCTAAACCTCACCCTAACCCTCCCCTTAACCATAACTCTCACCCTAAACCTCACCCTCACCCTAAACCTAACCCTAACCCTAAACCTCACCCTAAACCTCACCCTAACACTAACCCTCACCCTCACCCTCCACCTCACCTTAACGCTAACTCTAACCCTAACAATAAAACTAACCCTAACACTAACCATAACCCTAACACTAATCCTAACCCTAACCATAACCTTCAGCCTCAGCCTCAACCTAACCGCAATCTTAACCCTAACCATAACACTAACAATAACCCTAACCCAAACCCTAATTCTCACCCCCACCCTCATACTCAGCCTAACCTAAGCCTAACCCTAACCCTAACCCTAACCCTCACCGTAACCCTAACCCTAACCCTAAACCTATACCTAAACGTAAACCTAAATCTAACCCTAACACTAAACCTAACCCTAATCCTCAGCTTCACCCTCGCCCTAACCCTCAGCCTCATGCTCGAACTAAGCCTAAGCCTAAGCCTAAGCATAACGGTACAACTGACCCTAACCCTAACACTAACCCTAACACTAACCCTAAATCTAAACCTAAACCTCACTCTCACCATAACCCTAACTCTAACTCTAAACCTAAACCTAAACCTCATCCTAAACCTAACCCTAACCTTCACCCTCACCCTCACCATAACCCTCAACCTAACCCTAACCCTCACCCTAACACTTACCCTCACCCTAACACAAACACTAACACTAACACTGATCCTCACACTAACCCTAAACATCACCCTAACCCTAAACCTAAGCCTAACCCTAACCCTCACCCTCACCCTAACCCTAACACTCATCCTCCGCCTAAACCTCACCCTAACTCTAACACTAATCCTCAATCTAACCCTCATCCTCACTCTACCCCTAACCCTAAACCTCACCCTAACCCTAACCCTCACCCTTTCAGTAACCCTCACCCTCAGCCTAACCCTCACGTTTACCCTTACCGACAACCCCACCCTAAACCTCACCCTAACACTTAACCTCACCCTCATGCTCAGCCTAAGCCTAAGCCTAAACGTAAACCTGACCCTCATCCTAACCCTAACCCTAACACTAACCCTAGTTCTAAACCTAAACCTAACCCTCACCCTCACCCTCAGCCTGAACCTAAGGCTAACCCTAACCATAATATTAACCCTCACACTCACCATAACCGTCACCCTAACCCTAACCGTAACACTAACCCTAACACCCTAAGCCTCACCCTCAGCCTCACCCTAACCCTAATTATAACCCTAAACCTCACCTTCACCCTAACCCTAACGCTAAACCTAACCCTAACCCTAACACTAACCCTCCCCCTAACACTCAAACTAACCCTAACACTAATCACTAACCCTAACTCTAACACTAACCCTAACAATAAACCTCACCCTAACCCTAACGCTAACCCTCACCCAAACCCTAACCCTCACCCAAACCCTAACCCTCACCCTAACCCTAAGCCCAACAATTACCCTAACCCTATCCCTCACACTAATCCTAACAATAACCCTAATCCTAATTCTAACACTAACCCTATCCCTCCCCCTCACCCTAACCCTAACCCTAATATTAAACCTAACCCTAACCCTCACCTTCAACCTCACCCTCAGCCTAACCTTAAGCCTAACCCTAAACCTAAACCTAACATACACACTCACCCTTACCCTAACCCTAATCCTCACCCTAACCCTAACCCTAACCCTAACCCTCCCCCTAACTCTCACCCTCACCCTAACCCTAACACTAAACCTAACCCTAACACTAAACCTAACCATCACCCTAACCCTAACTCTAACCCTAAATCTCACCCTCACCCTAACCCTAATTCTAACCGTAAACCAAACCCTAAACCTCACCCTATCCCTAAACCTAACCCTAACCCTAACATTCACCCTAACCCTAACTCTAATCCTAAAACTCCCCCTCCCCCTAACCCTAACCCTAAGCCTGATGCTAAACGTCACCCTAAACCTAAACCTTACCCTTACACTTACCCTCACCTTAACACTAACAGGAACAATAACCCTCCACTTAACCCTAACCATCACCCTTAATGTAACCCTAACCCTCATCCTAACCCTCACCCTAAACCTAACCCTAACCCGAAACCTCGCCCTAACTCTAACCCTAACCCTCACCATCACCCTAGCCCTCACCCTAACCCTAAAACTAACCGTAACGCTCAAACTAACCCTAACACTCAAGCTCAACGTAACCCTAACCCTAACCCTCACCCGAACCCTAAACTTAACCTCAACCCTAACTCTCACCCTAAACATAACCCTAACCCTCACTCAAACCCTAACCCTCACTCAAACCCTAACCCTCACCCTCACCCTCACCCTCAGTGTAACCCTAAGCCGAACCCTAACCCTAACCCTAACCCTCACACTCACCCTAACCCTTACCCTAATCCTAATGCTAACCCTAACTCTAACCCTAAACCTCAATCTCACCCTAACCCTAACCCTAAACCTCACCCTATTCCTAACCCTAAACCTCACCCTCACCCTAGCCCTCATGCTAACCCTAATCCTAACCCTAACCCGCATCCTAACCCTCAAACTAATGATAACCTGAACCATCACTCTAAACCTAATCCTCAACCCCACCCTCACCCTCAGCCTAACCCTCAGCCAAAGACTAACCCTAACCCTAACCCTCACACTCAACCTCACCCTAACCCTAATCCTAACCCTACCCCTACCCCTTAAACTAAACCTCAACCTAACCCTCACCCTAAGCCTAACCCTAACCCTAAACCTCACGCTCACCTTAGTCCTCACCTTAACCCTCACCCCAAACCTAACCCTCACCCTCACCCAAACCCGAACCCTAACCCTCACACTCACCCTAACCCTACAGCTAACCCTAATCCTAAACCTCACCCAACCCTAACACTAACCCTCACAATCACCCTAACCCTAACCCTAACCTTACCTCTAAAATTCATCCTAACCCTAAACCTGACACTCAACATCACCCTCAGCCTCACCCTTACCTTAACCTTAACCCTAAACCTAAGAATAACCCTAACCATAAACCTAACCCTAAACCTCACCCTAACCGTAACTCTAACCCTAACCCAAACCATCACCCTAACCCTAACACTGACCCTAACCCTAACCCTAAACTTCACCCTAACCCTAAACCTAACCCTCAACCTAGCATATATCCTAACCCTAATCCTAACCCTAACACTCACACTAACCCTCACTCTAACCCTAAACCTAACCCTCACCCTTAATCTAACCCTCACCCTCAGCCTCAGACTCAGCCTTACCCTAAGGCTAACACTAACTCTAACCCTCAAACTCACCATCACCTTAACCCTATTCCTAACCCTAACCCCAACCCCAAACCTAACCCTCACCCTCACCCAAACCCTAACACTAACCCTAACCCTAACACTAACCCTCAACATCAACCTAACCCTAAACCTAACACTCACCCTAGCACATACCCTAACCCTAATCCTAACCCTAACGCTCACCCTAACCGTCACTCTAAACATAACCCTAACCCTAACCCTCACCCTAATGCTAACCCTCACCCTACCCCTACCCCTAACCTTCACACTAACCCTAAACCTCACCCTAACACTCACCCTAACCCTAACTCTAAACCTAAAACTCACACTCGCCCTAACCCTAACCATAACCCTAAACCTCCACCTAACACTAACCCCAAACCTCAACCTCATCCTTAACGGCATCCTCACCCTAACCCTAAACCTCACCCTCACCCTAGTCCTCACCCTAAACCTAACCCTAGCCCTAACACTCACCCTAACCATAACCCTCAACATAACCCTAACACTCACACTAACCATAACCCTAAACCTCACCCTCACCCTCACCCTAACCCTAACCCTATCCCTCACCCTCACCCTAAACCAAACCCTAACCCTAATCCTCACCCTAACCCTAAGCCTAACCCTAACCCTAACCCTAACCCTCACACTCACCCTCAACCTACACCTAATCCTAAACCTAAACCTAACCCTCACAGTAACCCTCAAACTAGCGCTCACCCTAACCCTAATACTAACCCTAAACCTCATCCTAACCCTCACCCTAACCCTAACCCTAAACCTCATCCTAACCCTCACCCTAACCCTAACCCTCATGCTCGGCCTAAGCCTAACCCTAAGCCTAAGCTTATGCCTAAATGTAACCTTCACACTAACCCTCAACCTAACACTAACCCTAACACAAGAGCTAACTCTAACCCTAAACCTCACCCTCACCCTAACCCTAACTCTAACCCTAACCCTAAACATAAACCTAACCCTCACCCTAACCCTAAACCTCACACTCACCTTAACAGTAAACCTAATCCTAATCCTAACAGTAACTCTAACCCTAACCCTCATTCTAACCATAACACTCACCCTAAACCTAACCCACACCCTAACACATAAATTCACCCTAACACTAAACCTAACCCTAACACTAGCACTCACACTAAACCTAACCCTCGCGCTCACCCTAAACCAAATCCTAACCCTAACCCTCACCCTAACCCTACGCCTAAGCCTAACCCTAACCCTCAAACTCACCCTCAACCTATACCTAATCCTAAACCTAACCCTAACCCTCACAGTAACCCACAACCTAGCGCTCACCCTAACCCTAGTCCTAACCCTAAACCTCATCCTAACCCTCACCCTAACCCTAACCCTAACCCTCACCCGAACGCTAACCCTAACCTTCACCCTCATGCCCGGCCTAAGCCTAACCCTAAGCCTAAGCTTAAGCCTAAACCTAACCCTCACACTAACCCTCAACCTAACCCTAACCCTAACACAAAAGCTAAATCTAACCCTAAACCTCACCCTCACCCTAACCCTAACACTAAACATAAACCTAACCCTCAACCTAACACTAAACCTCACACTCAACAGTAAAACTAATCCTAACCCTAACAGTAACCCTAACCCCAACCCTCACCCTCATTCTAACCATAACACTCACGCTAACACTAACCCTCAACCTAACACATAAATTCACCCTAACACTAAACTTAAACCTAACACTAGCACTCACACTAACCCTAACCCTCAACCTCACCCTAGCCCTCACCCTAACCCTAACCCTCATCCTCATCCTAAACCTCACACTAACCCTAAAACTAATCCTCAATATAAAATTCACCCTCACCTTAACCCTAACCCTAAACCTCACCCTAACCCTAACCCTCACCCTTAACTTAATCTTCACTCTCAGCCTAACTCTCACCTTTACCCTTACCTGCACCCTCACCCTAACCCTCACCATAAGCCTAACCCTCATCCTAACCCTCACACTGACCGTAACCCTAAGCCTAACACTAACCCTAACCCTCACCCTCACCGTAGACATCATCCTAACTCTAATCTTAACCCTAAACCTAACCCTAACCCTAACCATCACCCTTAACCTAATCCTCAACCCCACCCTCACCCTCAGCCTAAACCTAAGCCTAAGCCTAATCCTAACCATAACCCTCACACTCAGCCTCATCATAACCCTAATCCTAAACCCAACCCTAACACTAACCCTAAACCTCAACCTAACCCTCCCCCTAACCCTCACCGTAACTCTAACTCTAACCCTAAACTTCACCCTCACCCTACCCTCACCCTAAACCTAAATCTAACTCTCACCCTCACCCTCATCGTAACTCTAAACCTAACCCTAACAATAACACTAACCCTAACCATCACCCTAACCCTAACCCTAACCCTAAAACAAACCCTAACCCTAACGCAAACCCTGAACGTCAGCCTCACCCTAACGATAAACTTAACCTTAACCATAACACTAACAATAACCCTAAACCTAATCCTAACCCTGAAACTCACCCTAACCCTAACCCTCACACTCACGGTAACCTAACCCTAACCCTCACCCTAACCCTCACCCTCAGGTTAACGCTAAGCCTTAACCCTATCCCTAAGCCTAACACAATCACTCACCCTAACATTAACCCTAATCCTAAACCTAACCCTAACCCTAACACTCATCCTAACCCTCACCCTAACCCTAACCCTAACACTCAACCTAACCCTAACTCTAACCCTAAACCTCACCCTCACCTTCACCCTAACCCTAATCCTAACCCTAAACCGCACCCTAACCCTAACCCTAACCCTTACCCTCACCCTCACTGTAACTCTAACCCTAAACCTAACAATGACACTAACCCTAACCCTAACCCTCAGCCTCACCCTCACCGTAACCCTAACCCTAACCCAAACCCTCACCCTAACCCTAACCTAAACCTCACCCTAACCCTAACCCTAACCGTCACCCTGAGCCTCACCCTCACCATAAACTTAAACCTAATCATAACACTAACAATAACCCTAACCCTAACCCTAATCTAACCCTCACCCTCACCCTAACCCTAACCCTAACCCTCACCCTCACCCTCACCCTCACCCTCACACTAAATCTCACCCTAACCCTAAACTTAACCCTAACCCTAAACGTCACCCTAACGCTAACCCTAACCCTCACCCTCTTCCTAGCCCTCACCTTAGCCCTAATCCTAAACCTAAACCTCACCCTAATCCTCACCCTAACCCTAAAACACTAACATTCACCCTAATCCTAACCCTTAACCTCACCCTCACGCTCGGCGTAAACCTAAGACTAAGGCTAACCCTAACCCTAACTTTCACACTCACCCTCACCCTCATCCTCACAGTAACTCTAACCTTAACCCTAACAATAACACTAACCCTAACCTTAACCCTAACCCTAAACCTCACCCTGACAGTAAACCTCAACCTAAACCAACCCCTCACCCTAACACTAACACTAACCCTAACCCTAAACCTCAACCTAACCCTAACCCTAAACCTCACCCTCACCCTCAACCTCACTGTAAACTTAACCTTAATGATAACACTAACAATAACCCTAACCATAACACTAATACTAACCCTCACCCTCACCCTAACACTAACCCTCCCTCTCACAGTAACCCTAACCCTAACCCTCACCCTAACACTAAACCTAACCCTAATCCTAAACCTCGCCATAATGCCAACCCTAACTCTGAAGCTCACCCTTGCCCTCATACTAACCCTAATCCTAACCCTAAACATCATCCTAACCCTCACTCTTACCATAACCCTAACCCTCAACCTAACCCTAAACCTAATCTTGAAGCTAACTCTAACACTCACCCTCACACTCAGCCTCAGCCTAACCCTAAACCTAAGTCTAACCCTAACCCTCACACTCACCCTCACCTTAACCCTAATCCTAACACTAACCCTCAACCTAACCCTCCCACTAATCCTAACACTAAACCTAAACCTCACCCTCACCCTAACCCTAACTCTAACCCTGACCCTAAACCTAAACCTCACCCTAACCCTAACCCTAACCCTCACCCTCACCATAACAGTAACCCTAACCCTAACAATAACCCTAACCCTAACGCTAACACTAACCCTAAACGTAAACCTCACCCTTATGCTAACCCTCACCCTAAAACTAACCCTAATACTAACACTAACCGTCACACTAACCCTAACCATCACCTTAACCCTAGACCTCAACATAACCCTAAACCTAACCCTCACCCTCACCATAGCCCTCACACTAACCCTAACCCTCATCCTCACCCTAAACCTCACACTAACCCTAACACTGATACTCAATCTAAACCTCACCCTCACCCTAACCCTAACCCTAATCCTCACCCTAACGAGGACCCTAACCCTAACCCTCACCTTTACCCTTACTGTCACCCTAACCCTCACCCTACCCCTAACAATCATTCTAACCCTCACCCTAAACATAACCCTAACCATCACGCTAACCCTAACCCTCAACCTCACACTCAGCCTCATTCTAAACCTAAGCCTAACCTTAAGCCTAACCCTAACCCTCACCCTCACCCTACCACTCACCCTATCCCTAATCCTAACCATAACCCTAAAAATAACACTAACCATAACCCTAACCCTCATTCTAACCCTAACCCTCACCCTAACCCTTACCCTAACCTTAACACTTACCTTACCCTAACAATAACCCTAACCCTAACCCTAACCCTCATTCTAACCCTAACCCTCACCCTCACCCTTACCCTCAACCTAACACTTACCTTACCCTAACAATAACCCTAACCCAAACACTAACCCTCACACTAACCCTAACCATCACCCTACTCTAACCCTAACCTTAAACCTCACCATAACCCTAACCCTAACCCTCACCCTCACCCTCACCCTCACCATAACTCTAACCCTAACCTTAACAATAAAAATAATCTTAACCCTAAACCTAACCCTAATCCTAATCCTAAACCTAATACCCACCTTCAGCCTCGCCCTAACCACAAACTTAACCCTAACCATAACACTAACAATAACCCTAACCCTCACCCTAACCCTAACATTAATCCTCACCTTAACCCTAACCCTAACCCTAATCCTAACCCTATACCTCATCCTAACCCTCATCTAACCCTCACCCTAAACCTCAACCTAACCCTAACCCTCACCCCCACACTTAGCCTAACCATAAACCTAACCCTAACACTAACCCTCACACTCACACTCAAGCTAAACCTAATCATGAATCTAACCCGCTCCCTAACCATAACCCTCACCCTAACCCTCACCCTAACACTAACCCTAACACCAATCCTAACACTAACACTCACACTAACCCTAACTCTAACCCTAAACCTCACCCTCACCCTCACCTTAAACCTGACCGTCAACCTCAGCCTAAACCTAAGCCTGACCCTAACCCTAACCCTCACACTCACACTCACCCTCACAATAACACTAATCCTAATCCAAACCCTAACCCTAACCATCACCCTAACCCTAACCCTCACAATAATCCTAAACCTAACACTAACCCTAATCCTAACCCTCACCCTAACCCTAACTCTAAACCTAAACCTCACCCTCAATTTAACCCTAACCCTAACCCTAATCCTAACCCTAAACCTCACCCTAAACATAACCCTAAATCTCACCTTCACCCTAGCCCTCACCCAAACCCTAATCCTAACTCTAACCCTCATCCTAACCCTCACCCTAACTCTAACCCTAACCATCACCCTAACCGTAGCCCCCAGCCACAACCTCACCCTCAGCCTAACCTTAAGCCTAAACCTAAACCTAAACCTAACCCACACTCACCTTCACCCTAACCCTAATCCTAATCCTAATCCTAACCCTAACAATAGCCCTAACCGTAAAGTTAACCCTAATCTTAAATATAACCCTCACCCTAACCCAAACACTCACCCTAACACTTACCCTGAACCTAACACTAACCCTAACCATCACCCTAATGTTCACACTAACCCTAACCCTCACAGTAACCCTAAACCTCATCCTAAACTTAGCCCTAACCCTAACCCTAACCTAAACATCACCCTCATCCTAGCCCTCACCTTACCCTAATTCTAACCCTAACCCTCACCCTCAAATTCACCCTAAACCTCACACTAACCCTAACCCTAATCCTCAATCTAACCCTCACCCTAACTGTAAACCGAACCCTTAACCTAACCCTCACTCTAACCCTAACCCTCACCCTAACCCTAACCCTCACCCTTATCTTAACCCTCACCCTCAGCCTAAACCTCACCTTTACCCTTACCATCACTCTCACCCTAACTCTCAACCTTACACTGACCCTCACCCAAGGCCTCACCCTAACCCTAACCCTAAACCTACCCTCACGATCAGCTTTACACTAATTCTATCACTATTCCTAACCCTAAACGGCACCCTCACCCTAACAGTAAGCTAATTCTTACCCTCACACTAATCCTAACCCTAACCCTAACTCTCACACTAAACCTAACCCTCACCCTAACCGTAACCCTACACCTTGCCCTAAACCTCATCTTAACCCTAAGTCTAACCCTCACCCTAACCCTCACTCATAACCTCACGTCACCGTAAATCTGACCCTAACCCTAATAACAACCCTAACCCTCACCCGAACCCTAACCCTCACCCTCACCCTAACCCTCACCCTAATCATAACCCTAACCCTCACGCTAACCCAAACCTTAACCCTAAGCCTCACCCTTACCCTAACCCTCATCTTAACACTTAACCTCATCCTCACCCTAAACCTCACACTTAACCGAATCCTCACCGTAACTCTAACCCTAACCGTCACCCTCACCCTCACCCTCAAGCTAAGCCTAACCCTAACCCTCAACCTAACCCTAAAACTCACCCTAATCCTCACCCTAACTCTAATGCTAAGTCTAACACTCACCCTAACCCTCATGCTATCACTTACCCACAGCACAAACCTAACACTAACCTTCACGCTCACCCTCTCCCTAACACTAATCCTAACCCTAACCCTCATCCTAACCCTCACCCTAGTCCTAAGTGTAACCATCACACTAAGCCTAATCCTCACACCCACCCTCACCCTCAGCCTAACCCTAAGCCTAAGCCTAATCCTAACCCTAACCCGCACACTCACCCTAACCCTAATCCTTACCCAAAACCTAACCCTAACCCTAAACCTCAACCTTACCCTCACCCTAAACCTAACGTTAACCCTAATACTAACCCTAAACCTAACACTCAGCCTTACCCTCCCCCTCAACTTAACGCTAACCCTAAACCTCTCCCTCACCCTATCCCAAATCCTAACCCTAACTCTAAACCTCACCCTAACCCTAACCCTAACCCTCACCCTCACCCTCACCCAAACCGTATGTCTAACCTTAACCCTAACATTAACACTAATCCTAACATTAAAACTAACCCTAACCCTAAGCCTAACCCTAATGCTAACACTCACCCTCACCCTAATCTTAATCCTAACCCTAACACCCAAACTAACCCTAACCCTCACCCTCACTCTAACCCTAACCCTCATCCAAAAGCTCACCCTAACCCTAACCCTAACCCTAAAACTCACCCTAACACTAACCCTAAACCTCACCTTCACCCTAGACCTCACCCTAACCCTAATCATAACCCTAATCCTCATCCTAACTCTCACCCTAACCCTAACTCTAACCCTAAAACTCACCCTCACGGTAACCCTAACTAAAACCCTAACCCTAACCCTAAACCTCACCCTAACCCTAACCCTCACCCTCATCCTCACTGTAACCCTAACCCCAAACCTAACAATAACCCTAAACCTAACCCTAACCCTGACCCTAAACATAACACTCACCCTAACCCTAACCCTTACCCTAACACTTACCCTAACCCTTACCCTAACCCTAACTCTAACTCTCACACTAACCCTAACTCTCACCCTAATCCTAAACCTCACCATAACCCTAACCCTAACCCTAACCCTCACCCAAACTGTAGCCCTCACTCTCACCCTAATTCTAACCATAACCCTCACCCTAACCCTAACCATCATCCTCACAATAAACATCACACTAACCCTAACCCTAATCCTCAATCTAATCCTCACCCTCACCCTAACCCTTATGCTAACCCTCACATTAATCCTTACCCTCACCCTTAACGGAACATTCAACCTCAGCCTAAACCTCACCTTTACTGTTACCGTCAAGCTCACCCTAACCCTCACCCTAACCCTTACACTCATCCTAACACTCACCCTAATCCTAACCCTATCCATCACCCTAACCCTATCACTCACACTCACCCTCACCCTCAGCCTAAACCTATGTCTAAGCTGAACCCTAACCCTATCCCTCACCCTCAACCAAGCCCTCACCCTAAAACTTATCCTAACCCCAACCCTCATCCTAACCCTCACCCTAACCCTAACCTTAACCATCACCCAAAACCTATTCCTGATCACCACCCTCATCCTCAGCCTAACCCTAAGCATAAACCTAAACGTAACCCTCACCCTCAACTTAGCCCTCACCTTAAACCTAATGCTAACCCTAACCTTCATTGTAACCCTCACCCTAACCCTAACCCTAGCCATCACCCAAACCCTATTCCTCACCCCCACCCGCATCCTCAGCCTAACCCTAAGCCTAACTCTAACCCTCACCCTAGCCCGCACTCTAACCCTAACCCTAAACCTAACCCGAACCCTAATCCTCACCATAAACCTAACCCTAATTTTAACCCTCACCGTAACCCTAATCCTAACCCTAAACCTCATCCTAACCCTCACCCTAACCCTAACCCTCACCCTCACCCTCAGCCTAACCCTAAACCTAATCCTCACACTCACACATGCTAAACCTAATCCTAATCTAACCCGACCCCTAAATACAACCCTCACCCTAAACCTCACCCAAACCCTAACACGAAACCTAATCCTCACCATAAACTTTCACCCTAATCCTAACGCTCACCCACACCCTAAACCTCAAGCTCACCCTTACCATAACCCTCAACTAATCCTCACCCTAGCCTTACCATTACCTAACCAAGACCCCCACACTCACCGTCACCTTCACCCTAACCCTCACCCTCATCTTAGACCTCACACTAACCATAACCCTAACCCTAAACCTCAACCTCACCCTCACCTTCAACCTCAGCCTATCCCTAAACCTATCCCTAATCCTAACCAGAACCCTCATCCTCACCCTAACCCTCAACATAACCCTTAACCTCACCCTCACTCTCACCCTAACCGTAACCCTCACACTAAATCTAACCCTCACCCTAAACCTAAACCTACCCCTCACACCAAACCTCACAATAAACTTAACGCTAACCCTAACCCTCACACTCACGCTAGCCCTCACCCTAACCCTAATTCTAACCTTAACCCTCAACCTAACCCTCATCCTCACCCTAAACCTCACACTAACCCTAACCCTAATCCCCAATCTAACCCTAACCCTAACACTTACCCTAAAGCTAACCCTCACCCTTACCTTAACTCTCACCCTTAGCCTAACCCTCAACTTTACTCTTACCATCACGCTCATCGTAACCCTCAACCTAACCCGAACCCTCATCCTAACCCTCACCCTAACCCTAACCCTATCCATCACCATGACCCTAACCCTCACCCTCAACATCATCCTCAGCCTAAACCTATGCCTAAGCCTAACCCTAACCTTAACCCTCCCCTCACCCTAGCCCTCACCCTAACCCTAATCCTAACCCTAACCCTCATCATAACCCTCACCCTAACCCTAAGGTTAACCATCACCCTAAGCGTAACCCTCACACCCACCCTCACCTCAGCCAAACCCTAAGCCTAGGCCTAATCCTAACCCTAACCCTAACCCTAACCCTAACACTAACCCTAACCCTAACCCTCACCCTAAACCTCCCACTCAACCTAAGTCTAACCCTAAACCTCAACCTCACCCTATCCCTAATCCTAACCCTAACCCTAAACCTCATCCTAACTCTAACACTAACCTTCACCCTCACCCTCACCCAAATCATTAGTCTAACCCTAACCCTAACATTACCACTAATCCTAACCCTAAAACTAACCCTTACCCTAAACCAAACCTTCACTCTCAGCCTCATCCTCACTGGAAATGTAACCCTAACCATAACATTTACAATAACCCTAACCCTAATCCTAACCATCAACCTCACGCTAACCATAATCCTAACCCTAACCCTCGCCCTAAACTTAACCCTCATTCTCACTGAAACCCTAACCTTCATCTTAACCCTCACCCTATCCTAACCTTAACCCTCAGCCTAACCCTTTACCTCACCCTAATCCTAACACTAAGCCTGACCTAAACCTCCCCTAAACCTCCCCCTCCCCCTAACCCTAACAAAAACCCTAACCCTCAAATGAACACTCAACCTAACCCTAACCCTAACCCTAACCCTAAACCTCACATTAACCCTAACCCTCACCCTAACCCAAACCCTACCCCTCACTATAACCCTCAAACGAACTCTAACCCTCACCCTCACCAGAACCCTAAACCTAACCCTAACCCTAAACCTCACCTTAAGGCTAATTCTAACCCTAACCCTAACCCTAACCGGCACCCTAACACTAATCCTCACCTTCACCATCACCCTCAGCCTAACCCTAAGCCTAACCCTAACCGTAACCCTAACCCTCACACCCTCACCATAACCATAAACCTAAAACTAACTCAAGCCCTAACCCTTACCCTCAACCTAACCATCACCCTAACCCTAACCCTAACACTAACCCTAACCCTAATCCTCACCCTAACCATCACCCTAAGCCTAACACTAACCCTAAACCTGACCTTCACCCTAACCCTAACTCTAACCCTAACCCTAAATATAACCCTAACCCTAGCATTAAACCTCACCCTCAATCTCACCCTCACCGTAACCGTAACCCTAACACTAACAATAACCCTAACCCTAATCCTAAGCCTCACCATAACCATAACACTCACCCTAACCCTAAACCTCAACCTAACACTTACCCTTACCCTAACACTAACGCTCACACTCAGCCTACCCCTCACCGAAACCCTAAACCCCACACTAACCCTAACCCTAAACCTCAATCTAATCCTCACACTCACCCTAACCCTAACCCTTACCCTTACCCTATACCTCACCCTAACCCTAACCCTCCCCCTTACCCTCATCTTAACCCTCATCCTAACCCTAACCTTAACCCTCATCCTAACCCTAATCCTAACCATAACCCTAACCCTAAACCTCACCCTAATCCTAAACCTAAAATTAACCATAACCCTAACCCTCATCCTAACCCTCACTTGAACCCTAATTGTAATCCTAAACCTCACCCTCACCCTAACTCTAACCCTAACCCTAAACCTAAACCTCACCCTAACCCTAAACCTCACCCTCACCCTCAACGTAACCCTAACCCTCACCCTAACCATAAACCTCACCCTAACCCTAACCCTCACCCTAACCATAAACCTCACCCTAACCCTAACCCCCACCCTAACACTTGCCCTCACCCTAACACTAACCCTAACTCTAACACTAACCCTCACAGAAACCCTAACTCTCACCCGAACCCTAAACCTCACCTTAACCCTAACCCTAACCCTCAGCCTCACCCTAGCCCTCACCCTAACCCTAATTCTAACCCTAAACTTAACCCTAACCCTAACCCTCATCCTCACCTTAACCTCACACAAACCGCAACCCTGATCCTCAATCTAACCCTCACCCTCACCCTAACCCTCATCCTAACCCTTACCCTAAAGCTCAACCTAATCCTAACCCTAACCCTTAGGAGAACACTCACCCTCAGCCTAACCCTCATCTTTATTCTTACCGTCACTGGCACGCTAACCCTCACCCTAACCCTAACCCTCATCCTAACACTCACGCTAACCCTAACCCTATCCATCACCCTAACCCAAACCCTCGCCCTAAACTTAACTCTCACTGAAACCCTAACCTTCATCTTAACCCTCACCCTAACCTAAACTTAACCCTCACCCTAACCCTTAACCTCACCCTAATCCTAACACTAAGCCTAACCTAAACCTCCCCCTCCCCTTAACCCTAACACAAAACCTAACACAAACCCTAACCCTCAACCTAACCCTCAACCTAACCCTAACCCTAACCCTAAACCTCACATTAACCCTAAAACTCACCCTAACCCTAACCCTACCCCTCACCCTAACCCTCAAGCTACCTCTAACCCTCACCCTCACCAGAACCCTAAACCTAACTCTAACCCTAAACCTCACCTTAAGGGTAATTCTAACCCGAAAACTAACCCTAACCAGCACCCTAACCCTAATCCTCACCTTCACACTCACCCTCAGCCTAACCTTAAGCCTAAGCCTAAACCTAACCCTAACCCTCACACTCACCCTCACACTAACCATAATCCTAAACATAACCCTATTCCTAACCCTTACCCTCAACATAACCCTCACCCTAAACTTAACCCTAACACTAACCCTAACCCTAACCCTCACCCTAAACATCACCCTAACCCTAACACTGACCCTAAACCTGACCTTCACCCTAACCCTAACTCTAACCCTAATCCTAACCCTAAACCTCATCCTAAACTTCACCCTAACCCTCACCCTCACCTTAACCCTAACCCTAAGCTCACCGTCAAGCTGGGCCCAAGCCTAAGCCTAAGTCTAGTCCTAACCCTAACCCTCACCCTAACCCTAACCCTAACCCTAACCCTAACACTAACCCTAACTCTAAACCTAAACCTCACTCTCACCCTAACCCTAACTCTAACCCTAACCCTAACCCTAAACCTCATCTTAACACTAAACCTAACCCTCACCTTCACCCTCACATTAAACATAACCTTAAACTTAACCCTAACAATAACTCTAACCCTAACCCTAACCCTCACCCATACCATAAGCCTCACCCTAACATTTACCCTTAACCTAACACTCACCCTAATCCTAACACTAACCCTCACACTAACCCTAACCATCACCCTAACCCTAAGCCTAACCCTCACCCTAACAATAAACCTCACCCTCAACATCACCCTCAGGCTAACCCTAAGCCTAACCCTAAACCTAACCCTAACAATAACCCTAAACTTAATCCTAACACTCACCCTAACCATAACCCTCACCCAACCTAAACCCTCACCCTAACACTTACCTTCCCACTAACACTAACCCTAACCCTAACAATAACCCTCAAACTAACCCTAATCTAACCTTAAACCTCAACCTAACCCTCAAACTCACCCTAACCCTAACACTAATCCTAACCCTAACACTAAACCCCACCCTAACCCTAACCTTAACCCTGACCCGCACCCTCACCCTCACCGGAAATCTAACCCTAACCCTAACAATACCACTAAACCTAAACAAAACCATCACCCTAACCCTAATCCTCACCCCCACCCTCACCCTCAGCCTAACCCGAAGCCTAAGCCTAACCCTCAACCTAACCCTCACACTCACCCTCACCCTAAGCCTAATCCTAAACCTAACCCTATCCTTAAACCTCAACCTAAACCTCACAATCACACTAACCCTAACACTAACCCTAACCCTAAACCTCAACTTAACAGTCCCCCTAACCATATATCTAACCCTAAACCTAAGCCTAAGCCTAAACCTAAACGTCACCGTAACCCTAACCCTAACTCTCAAACTAAACCTAACCCTAAAAATAACCCTAAACCAAACCCTAATTCTCAGCCTCACCCTCACCCTAATCCAAACCCTAACCTTAACCCTCACCCTAACCCTAAGCCTAATCCTAAACCTAACCCTAACCCTCACATTCAACCTCAACCTAATCTTAATCCTAAACCTAACCCTATCCCTAACCCTAACCCTCAACCTAACCCTCACCCTAGCCCTAACCCTAACCCTAATTCTAACCCTAAACCTCATTCTAACCCTCACCCTCAACCTCATGCTCGGCCTAAGCCTAAGCCTAAGCCTAAACCTAACCCTAACCCTCACCCTAACCCTAAAACTAACACTAACACTAACTCTAAACCTAAACCTCACTCTCAACCTAACCCTAATTCTAACCCTAACCCTAACCCTAAACCTCATGCTACCCGTAACCCTAAACCTCACTGTAACCATAATCCTAACCCTAACAATAACCCTAACCCTAACCCTAACCCTCACCCTAACTATAACCCTCACCTTAAACCAAGCCCTCACCCTAACACTTACCCTCACCTTAACACTAACTCTAACCCTAACACTAACACTCACACTAACCCTAACAGTAACCCTAAACCTTAACCTCAACCTAACCCTCACCCTCCCCCTAACCCTAACAATGACCCTAACCCTAACCCTCCCCCTAACCCTCTCCCTAAACCTATATCTAACCCTAAACCTCACCCTCACCCTAACCCTCACCCTCAACCTAGCCCTCAACCTAATCCTAATTCTAACCCTCACCTTCACCCTAACCCAGACCCTCATCCTCACCCTAAACTAAAACACTAACCCTAACCCTAATTCTCAATCTAACCCTAACCCTAAGCCTAAACCTAACCCTTACCCTAACCCTAAACCTAACCCTAACCCTCAGACTTATCTTAACCCTAACCCTCAGTGTAAACTTCACTTTTACCCTTACCATCATCCTCACCCTTACCCTCACGCTAACCCTAAACCTCATCCTAACCCTCACTCTATCCGTAAACTTAACCATCACCCTAACCCTAACCCTCACCCAAAACCTCACGCTCACCCTAACCCTAAGCCTATGCCTAAGCCTTAACCTAACCCTCACCCTCACCCTACCCCTCAACCTAACCCTAATCCTAACCATCACCATAACCCTAATCCTGACCCCCAACCTCAGCCTAACCCTAAGCCTAAGCCTAACCCTGACCCTAACTCTCACAGTCACACTCAACCTAAATCTAACCCTAACCCTAACCCTAAACCTCAACCTAACCCTCACCCTAACCTTAACCCTAACACTAACACTAACCCTAACCCTCGATCTATCCTTCCCCCTACCCTACATCTAACCTTAAACCTCACCCTCACCCTAACACTAATCCTAACCCTAACCCTAAACCTCACTCTAAATCTAACTCTCACACTCACCCTCACCCTCACTCTCACAGTAAATCTAACCCTAACCCTAACAATAACACTAATCCTAACCCTAAACCTAACTCTAACCCTAACAGTAATCCGAACCCTCACCATCACCCTAACGCTAATTCTAACCCTAAGCCCCAACGTAACACTAACCCCCATGTCACCGTAACCATAACCCTCATCCTAACCCTCACCCTTTCCCTAAACCTAACCCTAAACCTCACACTAACAGTAACCCTAATACTCACCTTCACCCTAGTTCTCACCCTAAATCTAATCCTAACCCTAATCCTCATTCTAACCCTCACCCTAACCCTAACCGTAACCCTCAACATAACCCTAAACCTCACCCTAACACTCACCCTAACCCTAACCCTAAACCTCACTCTAACCCTAACTCTCACCCTCACTCTCACCCTCAGCCTAAACCTAAGCCTAATCCTAAACCTAACCCTAACACACACACTCACCCTCACCCTAACCCTAATCCTAACCCTAACCCTAACCCTAAACCTCCCCCTACCTCTCACCCTAAACCTAACTCTAACCCAAACCCTAAAGCTCACCCTAACCCTAACCATAACCATCACACTAACCCAAACCCTCACCCTATCACTTACCATGACCCTAACTCTAATCCTGACCCTAACACTAACCCTCACACTAACTCTAAACCTAACCATCACCCGCACCCTCACCCTCATCAGAACTCTAACCCTAACTCTAACAATAAAACTAATCCTAACCCTAACCATCACCCTAAACCTAATCCTCACCCCCACCCTCACCCTCATCCTAACCCTAAGCCTAAGCCTAACCCTCACCCTATCCCTTACACTCACCCTCACCCTAACCCTAATCCTAACCCTAAACCAATCCCTAAACCTCATCCTAACCCTCACCCTCACCCGAACCCTAACACTAACCCTAACCCTAATCCTCACCCTAAACCTCCCCCAACCACTAACTCTAACCTTAAACCTCACCCTCACCCTAACCCTAACCCTAAACCTAACCCTAAACCTCACCCTAAACTTCACCCTAACCCTAAACCCTCACCCTCACCCTCAACCTCACAGTAACTCTAACCCTAACAATAACACTAACACTAATCCTAACCATAACCATAACCATAACCCTCAACCTCAGCCTCACCCTCACCGCAAACTTAACCCTAACCATAACACTAACAATAACCCTAAACCTAACCCTAACCCTAATCCTCACCCCCACACTCACCCTCAGCCTAACCATAAGCCTAAATCTAACCCTAACCCTAACCCTCACCATAACCCTAACCCTAACCCTAAAACTAACCCTAAATCTAACCCTAAACCAAACCCTAATCCTCAGCCTCACCCTCACCATAACCCAAACCCTAATCTTAACCCTCATCCTAACCCTAAGCCTAATCCTAACTCTAACCCTAACCCTCACACTCAACCTCACCCTAACCTTAATACTAAACCTAACTCTACCCCTAACCCTAACCCTCACCCTAGCCCTAACCCTAAACCTAATCCTAACCCTAAACCTCATCCTAACCCTCACCCTCAACCTCATGCTCGGCCTAAGCCTTAGCCTAAGCCTAAACCTAAGCCTAACCCTAACCCTCACCCTAACCCTAAAACTAACACAAAGCCTAACTCTAAACTTAAACCTCACTCTCACCCTAACCCTAATTCTAACCCTAACATAACCCTAAACCTCATCCTTGCCCTAACCCTAACACTCACTCTCTCCTTCACTGTAACCATAACTCTAACCCTAACCCTAACAATAACCCTAAACCTAAACCTAACCCTCACCCTAACCATAACCTCACCCTATCCCAAACCCTCAACCTAACACTTACGCTAAACATAACACTAACCCTAACCCTAACACTAACCCTCACAATAACACTGACCCTAACCCTAACCCTTAAACTCAACCTAACCCTCACTGTTACCCTAAGCCTAATACTAACCCTAACCATAACCCTCACCCTAACCTTACCCCTAACCATACATCTAACTCTAAATCTCACCCTCACCCTAACCCTAACTCTAAACCTGACCGTAAACCTCACCCTAACCCTAACCCTCACCCTTACCCTCAACCTCACCTTAACTTTAACCCTAACCCTAACAATAACATTAACCCTAACCCTAACCAAACACTCACCCGCAGCCTCACCCTCACTGCAAAAGTAACCCTAACCCTCACCCTTACCCTCAACCTCACCTTAACTTTAACCCTAACCCTAACAATAACATTAACCCTAACCCTAACCAAACACTCACCCGCAGCCTCAACCTCACTGCAAACGTAACCCTAACCATAACACTAACAATAACCTAAACCAAACCCTAAACCTAACCCTAATCCTCAACCCAACCTCACCCTCAGCCTAACCCTAAGCCTAACCCTATACCTAAACATAACCCTCACCATAACCCTAACCCTAACCCTAACCCTAAGTCTAAACCTAACCCTAACCCTAAAGCTAACCCTAAACCTAAACCTAACCCTAATCCTAAGCCTCACCCTCACCCTAACACAAACCCTAACACTAATCCTCACCCTAAACTTAAGCCTAATCCTAACCCTAACCCTAACCCTAACCCTAACCCTAACCCTAAGTCTAAACCTAACCCTAACTCTAAACCTAACCTTAACCCTAAACGTAACCCTAATCCTAAGCCTAACCCTCACCCTAACCCAAACCCAAACACTAATCCTCACCCTAACCCTAAGCCTAATCCTAACCCTAACCATAACCCTAACCCTAACCCTAAACCTAACCCTAACCCTAACCCTAACCCTCACACTCACCCTCACCCTAAACCTAATCCTAAACCTAATCCTATCCCTAACACTAAATCTCACCCTAACACTCACCATAGCCCTCACCCCAAACCTAAACCTAAACCTCATCCTCACCCTAGCCCTCACCCTAACCCTAAATCTATACCTGACCCTCACCCTAACCCTAGCCCTCATCCTCACCCTAAAAATCACACTAACCCTAAACCGAATCCTCAATCTAACCCTCACCTTAACCCTAACACTAACCCTTAACCTAACCCGAAAAATAACCCTAACCCTCACCCATACCTTAACACTCACCCACAGCCAAAACCTCTCCTTTCCCCTTACCATCATAACCACCCAAACCCACACCCTGACCCTAAACCTCATACTAAGCTTCACCCTAACGGAAACCCTCACCCTAGCCCTCACCCTAACCCTAATCCTAACCCTAACCCTCATTCTACCCCTCACCCTAACCCTAACCCTAACAATCACCCTAACCCTAATCCTCACCCCCACCCTCACCCTCAGCCTAACCCTTAGTCTAAGCCTAACCCTAACCCTAAACCTCACACTCACCCTCACCTAACCCTAATCCTAACACTAACCCTAACCCTAAACAAAACCTCAATGTAACCATCAACCTAACCTTAACCCTAACACTAACCCTAACCCTAACCTCGAACTAACACTCTCCCTAACCCTAAATCTAAAACTAAACCTCACCCTCACCCTAAACCTAATCCTAACCCTAACCATAAACCTCAACCTAACCCTAAACCTAACATTCACCCTCACACTCACCCTCACCCTTACCATAAATCTAACCCTAACCCTAACAATAACACTAGTCCTAACCCTAAACCTAAGCCTAACCCTAATCCTAACACTCACCTTCACCCTAACCCTAATCCTAACCCTAACCCTCAATCTAACCCTAACCCTCACCCTCATAGTAATCCGAACCCTCATCCAAACCCTCACCCTAAACCTAACCCAAACCCTAAACCTCACCATAAAACTAACCCTAACCCTCAAACTCACCCTAGCCCTCACCTTAACCCTAATCGTACCCCTAAACCTCATCCTAACCCTAACCCTAACCATCACACTATCACTAACCCTAACCCTCAACCTAACCCTAACCTTCACCCTAACCCTAAACTTAACCCGAACCCAAACTCTCACCCTAACCCTAACCCTAACCCTCACCCTAAACCTAACACTCACCCTCACCCTCACCCTCAGCCTAAACCTACGCCAAAGCCTAACCCTAACCCTGACCCTCACACTCACCCTAACCCTTAACCTAATCCTAATCCTAACTCAAAGCCTAACCCTCACCTTCAGCCTAATGCTCACCCTAACCCTAACCCTAACACTTACCCTAAACCTAACCCTCACCCTCAGACTAACCCCAAGCAGAAGCCTAACCCTAAGCCGAACCCTCACACTCACCCTAACCCTCACACTCACTCTAACCCTCACCCAAACCCTAACTCTAACACTAACCCTAACCCTAAACCTCACCTTCAGCCTCACCCGAGACCTAACTCTAATCCTAAAACTAACTCTCACCCTAACCCTAACCCTAACCCTAAACCTCACCCTAACCCTAAACCTCACCATCATCCTAATCCTAACACTAACCCTCATCCTAACCCTCATCCTAACACTAACCCTAACCCTCACCTTCACCCCCACCCTTACCCTCAGCCTAACCATAAGCCTAACCCTAACCCTCACGGTAACCCTAACCCTAACCTTAAACCTAACCGTAAATCTAACCCTAAACGAAACCCTAATCCTCAGCTTCACCCTCACCATAACACAAACCCTAAATTTAACCCTCACCCTAACCCTAAGGCTAAACCTCACCATAAACCTCACCCTAACCCTGACCTTCACCCTCACCCTCAACCTCACCGTAACTCTAACCCTAACCCTAACCCTAACAATAACATTAACCCAAACCCTAACCCTAACCATAACACTCACCCTCAGCCTACCCTCACTGAAAACTTAACCCTAACCATAACATTAACAATAACCTAAACCAAACCCTAACCCTAACCCTAATCCTCACCCCCACCCTCACCGTCAGCCTAACCCTAAGCCTAACTCTATCCCTAATCCCAACCCTCACCATAACCCTAACCCAAAACCTACCCCGAGTCCTCACCCTAACCCTAAGCCTAATCTTAACCTTAACCCTAAGCCTAATTCTAACCCTAAACCTAAACCTAATCCTAAACTTAACCTTATCCCTAACACTAAACCTCACCCTAACACTCACCCTAGCTCTCAACCTAACAAATATCCTAAAAATCATCCTCACCCTATCCCTCACCCTAACCCTAATTCTATCCCTCACCCTCACCCTAACCCTAACCCTCATCCTCACCCTAAACCTCACACTAACCCTAAACTGAATCCTCAATCTAACCCTCACCTTAACCCTAACACTAACCTTTACCCTAACCCTAAACCTAACCCTAACACTCACCCTTATCTTAACACTCACCCTCAGCCAAAACCACTCCTTTACCCTTACAATCATAATCACCCTAACCCAAACCCTAACACTAAACCTCATACTAAACCTCACCCTAACCGTAAACCTAACCATCACCCAAACCAAAACCCTCAACCTCAACCTCAAGCTCAGCCTAACCAGAAGCCTAAGCCTTACCCTATTCCTCACCCTCACCTGAGCCCTCACCCTAACCTTAATCCTAACCCTAACCCTCATTCTAACCCTCAACCTAACCCTAACCCTAACCATCACCCTAACCCTAATCCTCACCCCCACCCTCACCCTCAGCCTAACCCTAACCCTAAGCCTAAACCTAACCCTAACCCTCACACTCACCCTCACCTTAACCCTAATCCTAACCCTAACCCTAACCCTAACCCAAAACCTCAACATAACCATCAACCTACCCTTAACCCTAACACTAACCCTAACCCTAACCCTCGAACTAACATCACCCTCACCCCAGCCCTCATCCTAACCTTAATCCTAACCCTAACCCTCATTCTAACCCTCAACCTAACCCTAAACCTAACCATCACCGTAACCCTAATCCTGACCCCCACCCTCACCCTCACCCTACCCCTAATCCTAACCGTAAACCTAACCCTAACCCTAAACCTCAACCTTACCCTCGCCCTAAACCTAACACTAACCCTAACACTTACCATAAACCTAACATTCACAATTACTCTCCCCCTCAAACTAACTCTAGTCCTAAACCTCTCCCTCACCCTATCCCTAATCCTAACCCTAACTCTAAACCTCACCCTAACCCTAACCCTAACCCTCACCCTCACCCTCACCCAAACCATAAATCTAACCCTAATCCTAATATTTACACTAATCCTAACCCTAAAACTAACCCTTACCCTAACCCTAACCTTCACCCTCAGCCTCACCATCACTGCAAATGTAACCCTAAACATAACATTTACAATAACCCTAACCCTAATCCTAACCATCACCTTCACCCTAACCTTAATCCTAAACCTAACCCTCACCCTAACCTTAACCCTCACCCACACTGAAACCCTAAACCTCATCTTAACCCTCACACTCAACCTCACCCTCACCCTCACTGTAACTCTAACCCTAACCCAAACAATAACAATAATCCTAACCCTAAACCTAAACCAAAACCTAAGCCTAACCCCAATGCTAACACTCACCCTCACCCTAATCCTAATCCTAACCCTAATACTCAAACTAACCCTAACCCTCACCCTCACTGTAACCCTAACCCTCATCCAAAAGCTCACCCTAACCCTAACCCTAACACTAAAACTCACCCTAACACTAACCCTAACCCTCACCGTCACCCTAGCCCTCACCCTAACCCTAATCATAACCCTAATCCTCATCCTAACCCTCACCCTAACCCTAACTCTAACCCTAAAACTCACCCTCACCCTAACCCTAACTAAAACCCTAACCCTAACACTAAACCTCACCCTGACCCTAACCCTCACCCTCACCCTCACTGTAACACTAACCCTAAACCTAACAATAACCCTAAACCTAACCCTAACCCTCACACTAAACATAACACTCACCCTAACCCTAACCCTCAACCTAACACTTACCCTAACCCTTAACCTAACCCTAACTCTAACACTAACCCTCACAGTAACCCTAACTCTCACCCTAACCCTAAACCTCACACTCACCCTAAACCTAACCCTAACCCTCACCCTCACCCTAGCCCTCACTCTAACCCTAATTCTAACCATAACCCTCACCCTAACCCTCAACTTCATCCTAAGCCTAAACCTCACACTAATCCTAACCCTAATCCTCAATCTAACCCTCACCCTCACCCTAACCCTCATCCTAAACCTGATGCTAACCCTCACCGTAATCCTAACACTCACCCTTAGGGGAACACTCACCCTCGGCCTAAACCTCACCTTTACTGTTACCGTCATGCTCACCCTAACCCTCACCCTAACCCTAACACTCATCCTAACACTCGCCCTAAACCTAACACTATCCATCAGCCTAACCCTATCACTCATCCTCACCCACACCCTCACCCTAGCCCTCACCCTAAAACTTATCCTAACCCTAACCCTCATCTTAACCCTCACCCTAACCCTAACCCTAACCATCACCCAAAACCTATTCCTCACCCCCACACCCTCATCCTCTGCCTAACCCTAAGCCTAAGCCTAAGCCTAAGCCTAACCCTCACCCTCACCCTAGCCCTCACGCTAAACCTAATCCTAACCCTAACCCTCATCCTAACCTTCACCCTAACCCTAACCCTAACAATCACCCAAACCCTATTCCTCAACCCCACCCTCACCCTCAGCCTAACCCTAAGACTAAGACTAACCCTAACCCTAAACCTCACCCTCACCCTAACCCACACCCTAACACTAATCCTAAACCTAACCCGAACCCTAATCCTCACCTTAAACCTAACACTAACCTTAACCCTCACCATAGCCCTCACCGTAACTCTAATCCTAACCCTATACCTCATCCTAACCCTCACCCTCACCCTAACCCTAACCCTCACCCTAACCCTAACCCTCACCCTCACCCTCAGCCTAAACCTAAACCTAACCCTAACACTAATACTCACACTCACATTCACGCTAAACCTAATCCTAAATCTAACCCGATCCCTAAACATAATGCTCACCCTAACCCTCACCCTAAACCTAACCGTAACACCAATCCTAACACTAACCCTCATACTAACCCTAACTCTAAACCTCACCCCCACCCTCACCTTAACCCTCACCCTCAACCTCAGCCTAAACCGAAGCCTAAACCTAACCCTAACCCTCACACTAACACTCACCCTCACTTTAACACTAATCCTACTCCCAGCCCTAACCCTAACCCTCACCCTAACCCTAAACTGAATATTAACCCTATCCCTTACCCTCACCCTAACCCTAACTCTAAACCTAAACCTCACCCTCACCTTAATCCTAAACCTAATCCTAACCCTAACCCTAAACCTCACCCTAAACATAACCCTAAACCTCACCTTCACCCTAGCCCTCACCCAAACCCTAATCCTAACTCTAACCCTCATCCTAACCCTCACCCTAACCCTAGCCCTAACCCTCACCCAAAACATAACCCTCACCCTCACCCTCAGCCTAACCCTAAAACTAATCCTCACACTCACACTCACACTAACTCTAATCCTAAATCTAACCTGATCACTAACCATAACCCTCACCCTAACCCTCACCCTAACCCTAACCCTAACACCAATCCTAACAATAACCCTCACACTAACCCTAAATCTAACCTTAAACCTCACCCTCACCCTCACCTTAACGCTCACCCTCAACCTCAGCCTAAACCTAAGCCTAACCCTAAGCCTAACCCTAACCCTCACACTCACACTCACCTTCACACTAACACTAATCCTACTCCCAGCCCTAACCCTAACCCCCATCCTAACCCTAACCCTCACCCTAAACCTAAACCGAACATTAACCCTAACCTTAACCCTCACCCTAACCCTATCTCTAAACCTAAACCTCAGCCTCACCTTAACCCTAACCCTAACCCTAACCCTAACCCTAAGCCTCACCCTAAACATAACCCTAAACCTCACCTTCATCCTAGCCCTCACCCAAACCCTAATCCTAACTCTAACCCTCATCCTAACCCTCAACCTAACCCTAAGTATCACCCTAAACCTAACCCTCAGCCTCAACCTCACCCTCAGCCTAACCTTAAGCCTAAACCTAAACCTAACCCTAACCCACACACTCACCCTCACCCTAACCCTATTCCTAATCCTAACCCTAACAATAACCCTAACCCTAAACCTAACCCTCAACCTAAACATAATCCTCACCCTAACCCAAACCCTCACCCTAACACTTACCCTCACCCTAACACTAAGCCTAACTCTAACATTAACCCGCACACTAACCTTAACTCTCACATTAACCCTAACCCTTAACCCTAACCCTCACCCTCACCCTAACCCTCATCCTAACACTTAACCTCATCCTCACCCTAAACCTCACACTTAACCGAATCCTCACCGTAAATCGAAACCTAACCGTCACCCTCACCATCACCCTCACGCTAAGCCAAACCCTAACCCTCACCCTATCCCTAAAACTCACCCTAATCCTCACCCTAACCCTCACCCTAACCCTAATGCTAAGTCTAACACTCACCCTAACCCTCATGCTATCACTTATCCACACCACAAACCTAACCCTAACCTTAACCATCAACCTCACCCTAAACCTCACCCTAACCCTAAACCTAATCCTAACCCTCACACTAACCCTAACCCTAACAGTAAGCCTCACCTAACCCTAAACCTAACCTTCTACCTCACCCTAACCCTCACCATCACCCAAACCTTCACCCTAATCCTAACGCTCACCCACACCCTAAACATCAAGCTCACCCTTACCCTAACCCTCAACTAATCCTCACCCTAACCCTAACCATTACCTAACCAAGACCCTCACCCTCACCCTCACCTTCACCCTAACACTCACCCTCACCCTAGACCTCACCCTAACCATAACCCTAACCCTAAACCTCACCCTCACCCTCACCCTCAACCTCAGCCTATCCCTAACCCTATAACTAATCCTAAACCTAACCCTAATCCTCACCCTAACCCTCACCATAACCCTTAACCTCACCCTCACTCTCACCCTAACGGTAACCCTCACACTAAACCTAAACCTCACCCTAAACCTTACCTACCCCTCACCCTAAACCTCACCATAAACTTAACCCTAACCCTAACACTCACCCTCACGCTAGCCCTCACCCTAACCCTAATTCTAACCCTAACCCTCACCCTAACCCTCATCCTCACCCTAAACCTCACACTAACCCAAACACTAATCCCCAATCTAACCCTAAACCTAACCATTACCCTAAACCTCAACCTAACCCTAACCCTCACCCTTACTGTAACCCTCACCCTTAGCCGAACCCTCAACTTTACTCTTACCATCACGCTCATCGTAACCCTCACACTAACCGGAACCCTCATCCTAACCCTCACCCTAACCCTAACCCTATTCATCACCATAACCCTAACCCTCACCCTCACCATCACCCTCAGCCTTAAACCTATGCCTAAGCCTAACCCTAATCTTAACCCTCCCCTCACCCTAGCCCTCACCCTAACCCTAATCGTAACCCTAACCCTCATCCTAACCCTCACCCTAACCCTAAGGTTAACCATCACCCTAAGCCTAATCCTCACACCCACCCTCACCCTCAGCCAAACCCTAAGCCTAAGCCTAATCCTAACCCTAACCCTCACACTCAGCCTCACCCTAACCCTAATCCTAACCCTAACCCTAAACCTCAACCTTAACTTCACTCTAAACCTAAAGCTAACCCTAACACTAACCCTAAACCTAATCCTCACCTTAAACCTCGCCCTCAACCTAAGTCTAACCCTAAACCTCACCCTCACCCTATTCCTAATCCTAACCCTAACCCTAAAACTCACCCTAACCCTAAGCCTTACCCTCACCCTCAACCTCACCCTAACCCTCACCCTCACCATCACCCTCACCCAAATCAGAAGTCTAAACCTAACTGTAACATTACCACTAATCCTAACCCTAAACTAACCCTTAACCAAACCCTAACCTTCACTCTCAACCTCACCCTCACTGGAAATGTAACCCTAACCATAACATTTACAATAACCCTAACCCTAATCCTAACCATCACCCTCACCCTAACCATAATCCTAACACTAACCCTCGCCCTAACCCTCATCTTAACCCTCACCCTGACCTAACCATAACCCTTGCCCTAACCCTTTACCTCACCCTAATCCTAACACTAAGCCTGACCTAAACCTCCCCCTCACCCTAACCCTAACACAAACCCTAACCCTCAAACTAACCCTCAACCTAACCTCAACCTAATCCTAACTCTAACCCTAACCCTAAAACTCACATTAACCCTAACCCTCACCCTAACCCTACCCCTACCCCTCACCATAACCCTCAAGCTAACTCTAACCCTCACACTCACCAGAACCCTAACCATAAACGTAACCATAAACCTCACCTTAAGGCTAATTCTAACCCTAACCCTAACCCTAACCGGCACCCTAACCCTCAGACCAACCCTAACCCTAAACCTAATCCTAAAACTAACACTATCCCTAACCCTAACCCTCACCCTAACGCTCACCCTATCCCTAACCCTAACATTAACCCTAAACCTAACCCTCACCCTAACCCTCCTCCTAAACCTAACTCTAACCCTAAACCTCAAACTCACCCTGACCCTAACCCTAAACCTAACCCTAACCCACACCCTAACCCTAAACCTCAAACTCACCCTAGCCCTCATCCTAACCCCAATCCTAAACCTAACCCTCACCCTAACCCTCACCGTAACCCTAAACCAAACCCTCACCCTAACCTACACCCTCACCCTAACCCTGAGCCTAACCCTAAGCCTAACCCTAAACCTAACCCTAACCCACACACTCACCCTCACCCTAAACCTAATCCTAACCATAAACCTAACCCTTACCCTCACCCTAACTCTAAACCTAAAATTAACCCTAATCCTAAACCTTATCCTAAGCCTCACCCTAACCCTAACTCTAAACCTAAACCTCACCCTAAACTTAACCCTAACCTTAACCCTCACCCTAGCCCTCACTGTAACCCTAATCCTAACCCTATACCTCATCCTAACCCTCACCCTAACCCTATCCCTAACCCTCACCCTAACCCTAACCCTCACACTCACCCTCAGTCTAACCCTAACCCTAACCCTACCACTAACCCTCACATTCACACTCACACTAACCATAATCCTAAATATAACCCGATCCCTAACCATAACGCTCACCCTAACCCTCACCCTAACACTAACCCTAACACCAATCCTAACACTAACCCTCACACTAACCCTAACTATAACCCTAAAGCTCACACTCAGCCTCACCTTAACCCTCACCCTCAACCTCAGCCTAAACCTAAGCCTAACACTAACCCTAACACTCAAACTCATACTCACCCTCACCCTAACACTAATCCTAATCCCAGCCCAAACCCTAACCCTCACCCTAACCCTAACCCTCAAACTAACCCTAAATCTAACACTATCCCTAACCCTAACCCTCACCCTAACCCTAACTCTAAACCTAAACCTCACCCTCACCTTAACCCTAACCCTAACCCTAACCCTAATCCTATACCTCACGCTAAACATAACCCTAAACCTCACCTTCACCCTAGCCCTCATCCAAACCCTAATCCTAACTCTAAAATTCATCCTAACCCTCACCCTAACCCTAACCCTAACCATCACCCTAACCCTAACCCTCAGCCTCAACCTCACCCTCAGCCTAACCTTAAGCCTAAACCTAAAACTAATCCTAACCCACACACTCACCCTCACCCTAACCCTAATCCTAACACTAATCCTAACAATAACCCTAACACTAAAGCTAACCCTCAACATAAACATAACCCTCACCCTAACACTTACCCTCAACCTAACACTAACCGTAACTCTAAAACTAACCTTCACACTAAACCTAACCCTCAGAGTAACCCTAAACCTCACCCTAACCTTAACCATAACCCTAACCTAAACCTCACCCCCACCCTAGGCCTCACCCTAACCCTAATTCTAACCCTAACCCTCAACCTAACCCTAACCCTCAACCTCACCCTAAACCTCACACTAACCCTAACCCTAATCCTCAATCAAACCCTCACCCTAACCGTAACCCGAACCCTTAACATAACCCTCACCCTAACCCTAACCCTCACTCTTATCTTAACCCTCACCCTCAGGCTAACCCTCACCTTTACCCTTACCATCACTCTCACACTAACCCTTAACCTTACCCTAACCCTCACCCTAACCCTAACCCTAAACCTCACCCTCACCTTCAGCTTTACGCTAATACTATCACTATTCCTAACCCTAAACCTCACCGTCACCCTAACAGTCAGCTAATTCTTACCATCACACTAATCCTAACCCTAACCCCAACCCTAACTCTCACAATAAACCTAACCCTCACCCTAACCGTAACCCTACCCCTTACCCTAACCCTCACCTTAACACTAATTCTAACCCTCAACCTAACCCTCACCCAAAACTTCACTGTCACCCTAAATCTGACCCTAACCCTAATAACAACCCTAACCCTCACCCGAAACCTAACCCTCACCCTCACCCTAACCCTCACCCTATTCATAACCCTCATCCTCAGCCTAACCCACACCCTAACCTTAAGCATAACCCTAACCCTAAACCTCACCTTAACCCTCACCCTAACCCAAACCTTAACCCTAACCCTCACCCTCACCCTAACCCTCATCCTAACACTTAACATCATCCTCACCCTAAACCTCACACTTAACCGAATCCTCACCATAACTCTAACCCTAACCGTCACCCTCACTGTCACCCTCACGCTAAGCCTGACCCTAACCCTCACCCTAACCCTAAAACTCAATCTAATCCTCACCCTAACCCTCACCCTAACCCTAATGCTAAGTCTAACACTCACCCTAACCCTCATGCTATCACTTATCCACACCACAAACCTAACCCTAACCTTAACCCTCACCCTCACCCTAAACCTCACCCGAACCCTAAACCTAATACGAACCCTCACACTAATCCTAACCCTAATACTAACCCTCACCTAACCCTAAACCTAACCTTCTACCTCACCCTAACCCTCACCATCACCCAAACCTTCACCCTAATCCTAACGCTCACCCAAACCCTAAACCTCAAGCTCATCCTTACCATAACCCTCAACTAATGCTCACCCTAACCCTAACCATTACCTAACCAAGACCCTCACCCTCACCCTCACCTTCACCCTAACCCTCACCCTCACCCAAGACCTCACCCTAACCATAACTCTAACCCTAAACCTCAACCTCACCTTCACCCTCAACCTCAGCCTATCCCTAAACCTATCCCTAATCCTAACCCTAACCCTCACCCTTACCCTAACCCTCACCATAACCCTTACCCTCACCCTCACTCTCACCCTAACTGAAACCCTCACACTAAACCTAACCCTACCCCTAAACCTAAACCTACCCCTCACCCTAAACCTCACCATAAACTTAACCCTAACCCTAACACTCACCCTCACGCTAGCCCTCAACCTAATCCTAATTCTAACCCTAACCCTCACCCTAACCCTCATCCTCACCCTAAACCTCACCTTAACCCTAAACCTAACCTTCACCCTCACCCTGACCCTCACCCAAATCGTAAGTCTAACCCTAACCATAACATTACCACTAATCCTAACCCAAAAACTAACCCTTACCCTAACCCTAAACTTCACTATCAGCCTCAACCTCACTGGAATTGTAACCCTAACCATAACATTTACAATAACCCTAACCATAATCCTAACCATCACCCTCACCCTAACCCTAACCCTAACCCTAACCCTCACCCTAACCTTAACCCTCACTCTCACTGAAACCCTAACCCTCATCTTAACCCTCACCCTAACCTAACCTTAACCCTCACCCTAACCCTTAACCTCACCCTAATCCTAACACTAAGCCTAACCTAAACCTCCCCCTCACCCTAACCCTAACCCTTACCCTCAAGCTGGGCCTAAGCCTAAGCCTAAGCCTAAGCCTTGTCCTAACACTAACCCTCACCCAAACCCTAAGGCTAACACTAACCCTAACTCTAACCCTAAACCTCACTCTCACCCTAACCCTAACTCTTACCCTAAACCTAACCCTAAACCTCATCCTAACACTAAACCTAACCCTCATCCTCACCCTCACTTTAACCATAACCTTAAACTTAACCCTAACAATAACTCTAACCCTAACCCTAACCCTCACCCTTACCATAAGCCTCACCCTAACATTTACCCTCAACCTAACACTCAACCTAACCCTAACACTAACACTTACACTAACCGTAACCATCACCCTAACCCTAAGCCTAACCCTCACCCTAACCATAAACCTCACCCTCATCATCACACTCAGGCTAACCCTAAACCTAACCCTAACAATAACCCTAACCTTATCCCTAACCCTCACCCTAACCATAACCCTCACCCCAACCCAAACCCTCACCCTAACACTTACCCTCCCACTAACACTAACCCTAACCCTCAAACTAACACTAACCCTAACCCTAAACCTCAACCTAACCCTCACCCTAACCCTAACACTAACCATAACCCTAATCTTCACCCTAACCCTCCCCCAACCCTATATCTCACACTAAATCTCACCCTCACCCAAATCCTTACCCTAACCCTAACCCTAATCCCCACCCTAAGCCTAACCCTAACCCTGACCCTCATCCTCACCCTCACAGGAAATCTAACCCTAACCTTAACAATACCACTAACCCTAAAGAAAACCATCACCCTAACCCTAATCCTCAACCCCAGCCTCACCCTCAGCCTAACCCGAAGCCTAAGCCTAACCCTCAACCTAACCCTCAACTCACCCTCACCCTAACCCTAATCCTAAACCTAACCCTATCCCTAAACCTCAACCTAACCCTCACAAATAACCCTAACCCTAACATTAACCCTAACCCTAAACCGCAACCTAACAGTCCCCCTAACCATACCTCTAACCCTAAACCTAAGCCTGAGCCTAACCCTAAACTTTACCATAACCCTAACCCTAACCCTAAACCTAAACCTAACCCTAAACCCAACCCTAAACCAAACCCTAATCCTCAGTCTCACCCTCACCCTAACCCAAATCCTAAACTTAACCCTCACCCTAACCCTAAGTCTAATCCTAAACCTAAACCTAATCCTCACATTCAACCTCAACCTAACCTTAATCCTAAAAGTAACGCTATCCCTAACCTTAACCTTAACCTAAACCTCACCCTAGCCCTAACACTAACCCTAATCCTAACCCTAAACCTCACCCTAACCCTCACCCTCAACCTCATGCTCGGCCTAAGCCTAAGCCTAAGCCTTAGCCTAACCCTAACCCTCACCCTAACCCTAAAACTAACACTAACCCTAACTCTAAACCTAAACCTCACTCTCAGCCTAAGCCTAATTCTAACCCTGACCCTAACCCTAAACCTTATCCTAATCGTAACCCTAAACTTCACTCTGCCACTCATTGTAACCATAACCGTAACCCTAACCCTAACAATAACCCTAACCCTAACCTTAACCCTCACCCTAACAATAAACCTCACCCTAAACCAAACCCACACCCAAACACTTACCCTCACCCTAACACTAACTCTAACCCTCACCAACCCTAACACTCACACTAACCCTAACCGTAACCGTAAACCTTAACCTCGACCTAACCCTCACCCTCACCCTAACCCTAACTCTCCCCCTAAACTTCCCCCTAACCCTATATCTAACCCTAAACTTCACCCTCACCCTAACCCTCACCCTCACCCTAGCCTTCACCCTAACCCTAATTCTAACCCTCACCCTCACCCTAACCCAGACCCTCATCCTCACCCTAAACCTCACACTAACCCTAACCCTAATCCTCAATCTAACCCTCACCCTAAGCCTAAACCTAACCCTTCTCCTAACCCTAAACCTAACCCTAACTCTCAGACTTATATTAACCCTAACCCTCAGCGTAAACTTCACTTTTACCCTTACCATCATCCTAACACTTACCCTCAACCTTACCCTAAACCTCATCCTAACCCTCTCCCTAACCGTAAATTTAACCATCACCCTAACCCTCACACTCACCCAAAACCTCACGCTCAGCCTAACCCTACGCCTAAGCCTTACACTAATCCTCACCCTCACACTAGCCCTCAACCTAACCCTAATCCTAACAATCACCATAACCCTAATCTTCACCCCCACCCTCAACCTCAGCCTAACCCTAAGCCTAAGCCTAACCCTAACCCTAACCCTCACACTCACCCTCACCCTAACCCTAACCCTAAACCTAACCCTAAACCTCAACCTCACCCTCACCCTAACCTTAACCCTAACACTAACCCTAACCCTAACCCTCGATCTAACCTTCCCCCTAAACCTACATCTAACCTTAAACCTCACCCTCACCTTAACACTAATCCTAACCCTAACCCTAAACCTCATCCTAAACCTAACTCTCACCCTCACCCTCACCCTCACTCTCAAAGTAAATCTAACCCTAACCCTAACAATAACACTAATCCTAACCCTAAACCTAACCCTAACCATAACACTAATTGTAACCCTCACCATCACCCTAACCCTAATTCTAACCCTAAGCCCCACCCTAACACTAACCCTCATGTCACCGTAACCCTAACACTCATACTAACACTCACCCTTTCCCTAACCCTAACCATAAACCTCACACTAACACTAACCCTAATACTCACCCTCACCATAGCCCTCACCCTAACTCTAATCCTAACCCTAATCCTCATCCTAACCCTAACCCTAACACTAAGCCTCACCATAACCCTAAACCTAACCCTCAACCTAAACCTAACCCTCACCCTAACCCTAACCCTAAACCTCACCCTAACCCTAACTCTCACCTTCATGCTCACACTCAGCCTAACCCTAAACCTAACCCTAACCCTAACCCTCAGACTTACCTGAAAGCTTACCCTAATCCTAATCCTAACCCTAAGCCTAAACCTCACCCTCACCCTAACCCTAAATCTAACTCTAACCCTAACCCTAATGCTCACCCTCAGCCTCACCCTAACACTAACTCTAACCCTAATCCTCACCCTCACCCTAACTCTAACCCTTACCATAACCCTAACCCTTACCCTAACCCTAAATGTCACCCTAACCCTAAGCCTAAACCTCACACTCAAAATAGCCCTCACTCTAACCCTAATCCTAAAACTAACCCTCATCCTAACTCTCACCCTAACCCTAACGCTGATCCTCACTCTCACCCTAACCCGAACCTTCAAACTAATCCTAAGCCTCACCCTCACCATAACCTTTACCCTAACCCTCACCCTAAACTTAAACGTAACCCGAACCTTAACGCTCACCCTAACCCTAACCGTCATCCTCAACCACACCCTGAGCCTAAACCTAAGCCTAATCCTAAACCTAACCCTAACACACACACTCACCCTCACCCTAACCCTAATCCTAAGCCTAACCCTAAACTTAAACCTCCCCCTACCACTCACCCTAAACCTAAATCTAACCCAAACCCTAAACCTCACCCTAACCCTAACCATAACTCTCACACTAACCCAAACCCTCACCCTAACACTTACCATGACCCTATCGCTAATCCTAACCGAAGCACTAACCCTAAAGCTAACCCTCACCCGCACCCTCACCCTCACCGGAACTCTAACCCTAACTCTAACAATAACAATAATCCTAACCCTAACCATCACCCTAACCCTAATCCTCACACCCACCTTTAGCCTCATCCTAACCCTAAGCCTAAGCGTAACCCTCACCCTAACCCTTATACTCACCCTCACCCTAACCCTAATCCTAACACTAATCCTATCCCTAAACCTCACCCTAACCCTCACCCTCACCCTAACCCTAACACTAACCCTAACCCTAAACCTCACCCTAAGCTTCCCCCTAACCATAACTCTAACCCTAAACCTCACCCTCACCCTAAACCTAAACCTAAACTTAACCCTAAACCTCACCCTAAACCTCACCCTAACCCTAAACTATCACCCTCACCCTCAACCTCACAGTAACTCTAAACCTAACCCTAACAATAACAATAACACTAACCCTAACCCTAACCCTAAAAATAACTCACAACCTCAGCCTCACCCTTACCGCAAACTTAACCCTAACCATAACACTAACAATAACCCTAAACCTAACCCTAAACCTAACCCTAATCCTCACTCCCACCCTCACCCTCACCCTCACCCTCAGCCTAACCCTAACCCTAACACTAACCCTCACCATAACCCTAACCCTAACCCTAAACCTAACGCTAAATCTAACCCTAAACCAAACCTTAATTCTCAGCCTCACCCTCATCAAAACCCAAACCCTAATCTTAACCCTCACCCTAACCCTAAGCCTAATCCTAACACTAACCCTAACCCTCACACTCAACCTCACCCTAACCTTAATACTAAACCTAACTCTAACCCTAACCCTAACCCTCAACCTAACCCTCACCCTACCCCTAACCCTAAACCTAATCCTAACCCTAAACCTCATCCTAAACCTCACCCTCAACCTCATGCTCGGCATAAGCCTAAGCCTAAGCCTAAGCCTAACCCTAACCCTCACCCTAACCGTAAAACTAACACTAAGCCTAACTCTAAACCTAAACCTCACTCTCACCCTAACCCTAATTCTAACCCTAACATAACCCTAAACCTCATCCTAACCCTAACCCTAACACTCACTCTCTCCCTCATTGTAACCATAACCCTAACCCTAACCCTAACAATAACCCTAACACTAACCCTAACCCTAACACTAACCCTCTCACTAACACTAACCCTAACCCTTACCCTTAATCTCAACCTAACCCTCACCCTTAACCTAAGCCTAACACTAACCCTAACCATAACCCTCACACTAACCTTAACCCTAACTCTATATCTAAACCTAAATCTCACCCTCACACTAATCCTAACCCTAAACCTAGCCCTAAACCTCACCCTGACCCAACCCCTAACACTAATCCTGACCCTAACCCTAAGCCTAATCCTAACCCTAACCCAAACCCTCACACTCACCCTCACCCTAACCCTAATCCTAAACCTAACCCTATCCTTAACACTAAACCTCAACCTAACACTCAGCCTTGCCCTCACCCTAACCCGAAACCTAAACCTCATCCTCACCCTAGCCCTCACCCTAACCCTAATTCTATCCCTCACCCTCACCCTAACCCTAACCCTCATCCTCACCCTAAACCTCACACTAACCCTAAACCGAATCCTCAATCTTAGCCTCACCCTAACCCTAACACTAACCTTTACCCTAACCCGAAAAATAACCCTAACCCTCACCCATATCTTAACACTCACCCTCAGCCAAAACCTCTCCTTTACCCTTACCATCATAATCACCCTAACCCACACCCTAATCCTAACCCTAACCCTAATCCTAACCCAAAACCTCAACATAACCATCAACCTACCCTTAACCCTAACCCTAACCCTAACCCTTGAACTAACACTCCCCCTAAACCAAAATCTAACCCTAAACCTCACCCTCACCCTAACCCTAATCCTAACCCTAACCATAAACCTCACCCTAACCCTAACCCTAACCTTCACCCTCACCCTCACCCTCACCTTACCAAAAATCTAACCCTAACCCTAACAATAACAGTAATGCTAACCCTAAACTGAAACCTAACCCTAAGCCTAAACCTAATCCTAACACTCACCCTCAACCTAACC
This sequence comes from Dipodomys merriami, assembly GCF_024711535.1. Lineage (NCBI taxonomy): Eukaryota > Metazoa > Chordata > Mammalia > Rodentia > Heteromyidae > Dipodomys > Dipodomys merriami. The sequence goes on from NW_027202799.1 coordinate 117,454, forward strand.
CTAATCCTAACGCTAACCCTCACCCTAACCCTAATCCTCACCCTCACTGTAACCCTAACCCTCATCCAAACCCTCACCCTAACCCTAACACTAACCCTCAACCTCACCCTAGTCCTCACCCTAACCTTAATCCTAACTCTAATCCTCATCCTAACCCTAATCCTAACTCTCACTCTAACCATCACACTATCCCTAAACCTAATCCTCAACCTAAACCTAACCCTCACCCTAACCATAAACTTAAGCTGAACCCAAACTCTCACCTTAATCCTAACCCTAAACCTCACCCTCACCCTAACCGTAATCCTAACACTAACCATAAACCTCACCCTAACTCTAACCCTAAACTTCACCCTCACCCTCACCCACACCCTTACCATTAATCTAACCCTAACCCTAACAATAACACTAAACCTAACCCTAAACCTAACCCTAAAACTAAGCCTAACCCTAATCCTAACACTCACCCTCACCCTAACCTTAACCCTAACCCTAACCCTATACCTAACCCTAATCCTCAAACTCATTGTAACGCTAACCCTCATCCAAACCCTCGCCCTAACCCACACCCTAACCCTAAACCTCATACTAACCCTCACCCTAACCAAAACCCTCACCCTCAACCTCAAGCTCAGCCTAACCCTAAGCCTAAGCCTTACCCTAATCCTCACCCTAACCCTAACCCTAATCCTAATCCTAACCCTCATTCTAACCCTCACCCTAACCCTAAACCTAACCATCACCCTAACCCTAATCCTCACCCCCACCCTCACCCTCACCCTCAGCCTAACCCTAATCCTAAGCCTAAGCCTAACCCTAACCCTCACACTCACCCTCACCCTAACCCTAATCCTAACCCTAACCCTCAAACTAACCCTAACCTTCACCCTCACTGTAATCCTCTCATCCAAACCCTCACCCTAACCCTAACGCTAACCATAAACCTCACCCTAACACTAACCTAACCCTCAATCTCACCCTAGCCCTAATCCTAACCATAAACCTAACCCTAACCTTCACCCTAACCATCACACTATCCCTAACCCTAACCCTCAACCTAACCCTAACACTCACCCTAACCCTAAACTTAAAGCGAACACAAACACTCACCCTAATCCTAACCCTAACCCTCACCCCAACCCTAACCCTCACCCTCACCCTCACCCTCAGCCTAACCCTAAGCTGAAGCATACCCCTAACTCTAACCCTCACACTCACCCTAAACCTTAACCTAATCCTAATCCTAAACCTGAGCTTAACCCTCACTCTCAGCCTAACCCTCACCCTAACCCTAACCCTAACACTCACCCTAAACCCTCACCCTCAGCCTAAACCTAAGCCAAAGCCTGACCCTAAAGTTAACCCACACACTCACCCTAACCCTTACACTCACCCTAACCTTTACCCTAATCCTACTCTTAACCCTAAGCCTAACCCTCACCCTCACATTAACCCTCACCCTAACCCTAAATCTAACACTAACCCTAACCCTAACCCTCACCCTCAGCCTCACCTGAGACCTAACTCTAATCCTAAACCTCACCCTCACCGTAACCCTAACCCTAACCCTAAACCTCACCCTAACCCTAAACCTCACCCTCACCCTAATCCTAACCCTAACTCTCATCCTAACCCTCACCCTAACACTAACCCTAACCCTCACCCTCACCCCCACCCTCACCCTCAGCCTAAACCTAAGCCTAACCCTAACCCTAACCCAAACCCGCACCAGAACCCTAACCCTAACCCTAAACCTTACCCTAAATCTAACCCTAATCCAAACCCTAATTCTCAGCCTCACCCTCACCATAACACAAACCCTAATCTTAACCCTCACCCTAACCCTAAGCCTAATCCTAACCCTAACCCTAACCCTCACACTCAACCTCACCCTAACCTTAATCCTAAACCTGACGCTATCCCTAACCCTAACCCTCAAACTAACCCTCACCCTAGACCTAACCCTAACACTAATCCTAACCCTAAACCTCATCCTAACCCTCACCCTCAACCTCATGCTCGACCTAAACCTAAGCCGAAGCCTAAGCCTAACCCTAACCCTCACCCTAAACCTAAAACTAACACTAAGCCTAACTGTAAATATAAACCTCAGTCTCACCCTAACCCTAATTCTAACCCTAACATAACACTAAACCTCATCCTAAACCTAACCCTCACTCTCACCCTCACTGTAACCGTAACCCTAACCCTAACCCTAAAAATAACCCTAACCCGACCCCTAACCCTCACCCTAAACATAACCCTCACCCTAACCCAAACGCTCACCCTAACAATTACCCTAACCCTAACACTAACCCTAAACCTAATACTAACACTCACATTAACCCTAACCATTAACCTCAACCTAACCCTCACCCTCACCCTAAGCCTAACATTAACCCTAACCCTAACCCTCACCCTAACCCTCCCCTAACCCTATATCAAACCCTAAACCTCACCCTCACCCTAACAATAAACCTAACCCTAAACCTAAACCTCAACCTAAACCTCACCCTAACCCTAACCCTCACCCTCACCCTCAACCTCACTGTAATTCTAACCCTAACCCTAATAATAACATTAACCCAAACCCTGCCCCTAACCATAACCCTCACCCTCACTGCAAACTTAACCCTAACCATAACACTAACAATAACCTAAACCAAACCCCACCCTCACCCTCAGCTTAACCCAAAGCCTAACCCTATCCCTAACCCTAACCCTCACCCTAACCCAAACACTAACCCTACCCCTAGTCCGCACCCTAACCCTAAGCCTAATCCTAACCCTAACCCTAACCCTCACACTCACCCTCACCCTAAACCTAATCCTAAACCTAACACTATCCCTAACATTAAACCTCACCCTAACATTTACCCTAGCCCTCACCCTAACCCTAAACCTAAACCTCACCCTCACTTAGCCCTCACCCTAACCCTAATTCTATCCCTCACCCTCACCCTAACCCTAACCCTCATCCTCACCCTAAACCTCACACTAACCCCAAACTGAATCCTCAATCTAACCCTCACCCTAACCCTAACACTAACCCTTACCCTAACCTGAAAAATAACCCTAACCCTCACCCTTATCTTAACACTCACGCTCAGCCAAAACATCTCCTTTACCCTTACCATCATAATCACCCTAACCCACACCCTAACCCTAAACCTCATACAATCCCTCACCCTAACCGTAAACCTAACCATCACCCTAACTGAAACCCTCAGCCTCAACCTCAATCTCAGCCTAACCCTAAGACTAAGCCTAAGCCTAACCCTAACCCTCACACTCACCCTCACCCTAACCCTAATCCTAACCCTAACCCTAATCCTAACCCAAAACCTCAACATAACCATCAACTTACCCTTAACCCTAACCCTAACCCTAACCCTAACCCTCGAACTAACACTCTCCCTAACCCAAAATCTAACCCTAAACCTCACCCTCACCCTAACCTTAATCTTAACCCTAACCATAAACCTCACCTTAACCCTAACCCTAACCTTCACCCTCACCCTCACCCTCACCCTCACCCTCACCTTACCATAAATCTAAACCTAAACCTAACAATAACACTAATCCTAAACCTAAACCTAACCCTAATCCTAAAACTCAACCTCAACCTAACCCTAATCCTAATGCTAACGCTCAACCTAACCCTAATCCTTACCCTCACTGTAACCCTAACCCTCATCCAAACCATCACCATAACCATAACACTAACCCTCAACCTCATCCTAGTCCTCACCCTAACCTTAATCCTAACTCTAAACCTCATCCTAACCCTAACCCTAACCCTAACTCTAACCATCACACTATCCCTAATCCTAACCCTCAACTTAACCCTAACCCTCAATCTCACCCTAAACTTAAGCGGAACCCAAACTCTCACCCCAATCCTAACCCTAACCCTCACCCTAACCCTAACACTCACCCTTACCGTAACCCTCACCCTCAGCCTAAACTTCACATTTATGCTTAGCGTCACCCCCACCCTAACCCTCACCCTAAACCTAACCCTCATCCTAACCCCAACTCTACCCCTAAACCTCACCCTCACCCTAACCCGAACTCTATCCCTAACCCTAACACTAATCCTCAACAAAACCTAAAGCTAATCCTCACCCTCAACCACATGCTCAGCCTAAACCTAAGCCTAAGCCTAACCCTTACCCTAACCATCAACCTCACCCTAGCCCTCATGCTAACCCTAATCCTAAACCTAACCCTCTTCCTAACCCTCACTCTATCCCTAACACTAAACCTCAACCTAAACCTAACCCTAAACCTCACCCTCACCCTAGCCCTCACCCTAGCCCTAATCCTAACCCTAACCCTCATACTAACCCTCCCCATAACCCTAACCCTAACCCTCACCCTAACCGTAACACTCAGCTTCACCCTCACACTCAGCCTAATCCTAAGCCTAAAACTAACCCTAACCTTAACCCTCAATCTCACCTTAAACCTCACCAGAACCCTAACCCTAACACTAAGCCTAACCCTAACCCTCACCTTCAGCCTCACCCTAAACTTACTCTAACCCTAAACCTCACCCTCACCATAACCCTTAGCTTAACCCTAACCCTAAACCTGACCCTAACCCTAACTCTAAACCTACCCTTACCCTAGCCCTTACACTAACCCTAATCCTAACCCTACCCTCAACCTAACCCTCCCCCTAACCCTAACCCTAACACTCACCCTAACCCTAACCCTTACCCTCAACCTCACCCTCAGCCTAATCCTAACACTAACCCTAATCCTCACCCTCACCCTAACCCTAACCCTCACCCTCACCCTAAATCTCACACTAACCCTAACACTAATCCTCAGTCTAAACCTCAGCCTAATCCGAACCCTAACCCTAACCCCCACCCTAACCCTCACCCTAACCCTAACTCTAACCCTAAATCCCACCCTCACCCTAAACCTAACTATAAAGTAAACCAAAACTTAAACCTCACCCTAACCCCAACCCTAATCCTAACCCTAACCCTAACCCTAGGCCTAAACCTAACATTAAGCCTAACCCTCACACTCACCCTCACCCTAACCGTAACCCTAAACCTAACCACAACAATAACCCTAACCCTAATCCTAACCCTAACTCTAACCATAAACCTCACCGTAACCCAAAACTTAACCCTAACACTAACCCTCACAGTAACCCTAACCTCAAGCTAACCCTAACTCTAACCCTAACCGTAACACTAAAAACCTCACCTTAACCCTAACCCTAAACCTCAACCTCACCATAATCGTAACCCTAACCCTATCCCTAACAATAACCCTAAACCTAACCATAATCCTAATCCACAAACTCACACTAACCCTAATCCTAAACCTAACACTCAACCTAACCCTAACGCTCACACTTACTCTAACCCTAAACCTCATCGTAACCCTCACCCTAACCCTAACCCTAACACTAAAAGTCACACTAACATTAAACCTAACCCTCACCCTCAACCTAGACCTCATCCTAACCCTAATCCTAACCCTACTTCTCATCCTAACCCTCACCCGAACCCTAACCCTAAACCTCACCCTAAACCTAACCCTAAACCTAACCCTCAACCTAACCCTAATCCTCACGCTCAACTTAACACTAACTCTAACCATCACCCTAACCCTAAACTTTACCTGAACCCTAACTTTCACCTTAACCCTAACCTTAACCCTCACCCTAACCCTAACCCTCACACTTACCTTACCCTTACCCTAATCATAATCCTAACCCTAACCCTAAACCTCAACCTCTGCCTCACCTTAATCCTAAATCTAACCCTAAATCACACTCTCACCCTAAGACTAATCCTAACCCTAAACCTAAAGCTCACCCTAACCATAACCCTAAACCTAACCCTCACCATAGCCCTCACCCTAACCCTACTCCTAACATTAACCCTCATCCTAACCCTCCCTATAACCCTATCTGAAACCCTCACCCTAACCCTAACCCTCACACTCACCCTCACCCTCAGCCTAAACCTAAGCCTAACCACAAGCCTTACCTGAAACGTAACCTTAACTCTCACACTCACCCGCACCCTCACCCTCACCATAACTCTAAACCAAACCCTAACCCTAACCCTAAACCTCACCCTAGCCCTAACCCTAACCCTAATCCTCACCCTCAACCTAACCCTAACACAAACCCTAACCCTAACCCTCAACCTAACCCTCCCCCTAACCATGTATCTAACCCTAAACTTCACCCTCCACCTAACCCTAACCCTAACCCTAACCCTAAACCCCACCCTAACCCTAACACTAACCCTCTCACCCTCAACCTAACCCTAACACAAACTCTAACCCTAACCCTCAACCTAACCCTCCCCCTAACCATGTATCTAACCCTAAACTTCACCCTCCACCTAACCCTAACCCTAACCCTAACCCTAAACCCCACCCTAACCCTAACACTAACCCTCACCCGCACCCTCACCCTCACCATAACTCTAACGCTAACTCCAAAAATAAAACTAAGTGTAACCCTAACCATCACCCTTACCCTAATCCTCACCCCCACCCTCACCATCAGCCTAACCCTAAGCCTAAGCCTCACCCTCACCCTAACCCTCACACTCATGCTCACCCTAACCCTAATCTTAAACCTAACCCTATCCCTAAACCTCAACTTAACCCTCACCCTCACCCTAACCCTAACACTAACCCAAACCCTAAACCTCCCCCAGACCCTCCCCCAAACCCTAACTCTTACGCTAAACCTCACCCTCACCCTAACCCTAAAACTCACCCTAACCCTAACTCTCACCCTCACACTCTAACTCACCCTAACTCTAACCCTGTCCCTAACAACACTAACCCTAACCCTATCCCTAAACATAACCCTCACCCTCAGACTCACCCTCACTGAAAACTTAACCCTAAACATAACACTAGCAATAAGACTAACCCTAAACTTAACCCTAAACCTAATCCTCACCCACAACCTCACCCTCAGCCTAACCCTAACCCTAACCCTCCTTTTAACCCTAACGGTAACCCTAACCCTAACCCTAACCCTAAAACAAACCTTAAACCTAACCTTAAACCTAAACCTAATCCTCAGCCTCAGTCTCACCCTCACCCTAACCCAAACCTTAACCTTACCCCTCACCATAACCCTAAGCCTAACCCTAACCCTTAGCCTAACCCTCACACTCACACTCACCCTACCCGAAATCCTAAACCTAATCCTATCCCTAACCCTAACCCTCACCCTAACCCTCACCCTAAACGCAATCCTAACCCTAAACCTCATCCTAAACCTCACTCTAACCCTAACACTAACCATCCCCCTCATCCTCGGCCGAAGCCTAACCCTAAGCCTAAACCTAACCCTAACCCTAACACTAACATTAAACCTAACCCTAATCCTAACACTCACCCTCAACCCATCCCTAACCCTAACCCAACCCTCACCCTCAGCCTCACCCTAACCCTAACTCTAACCCTAAAGCTCTCCCTCACACTAACCCTAACCCTTACCCTAACGCTAAACCTCACCGTAACCTTAACCCTAAACCTAACCCTCATGCTAGCCATCACTCTATCCCTAATCCTAACCCTAACACTCATCCTAACCCTCACCCAAACAATAACCCGAACCCTCACCCTCAATCTCACCCTAACACTAACCCTAAGCCTCACACTCACCTTCACGCTAACCCTAACCTAACCCTAATGCTCAACCTATCCCTAACCCTCAACCTCACCTTAACCCATACCCTAACCCTCACCCTAACCCTAAACTGAACCGGAACTCTAACTCTCACCCTAACCCTAACCCTAAACCTCACCCTAACCCTAACCCTCACCCTCACCCTCACCCTCAGCCTAACATTAAGCCTAACCCTAAACCTCACACTCACCCTAACCCTAAGCCTATTCCTAATCCTAACCCTAACCCTCACCCTAACCATCACCTTAACCGTAACCCTAAAAATAACCGTGGCCCTAACCCTCACCCTCAGCCTCACTCTGACCCTAAGCCTCACTCTCACCGTAACTCTACCCCTAAACCTAACAACCTAACACTAAACCTCACCAAAACCATAACACTGACTCTAACACAAACCCTCACCCTAACACTTACCCTCACTCAAACACTAACCCTAACCTTAACACAAACCCTCACCCTAAACCTAACCCTAACCCTAAACCTCAACCTAAGCCTCACCCTCACCCTAACCCTAACACTAAGCCTCACCATAACGCTCACCCTAACCCTCCCCCTAACCCTATATCTAACCCTAAACCTCACCCTCACCATAAACCTAACCCTAACCCTAAACCCCACCTTAACCCTAAACCTATCCCTCTCCTGCACCCTCACCCTCTCTGTAGCTCTAACACTAATACTAACAATAACACAAACCCTAACCCTAACCCTAATCCTCACCCCCACCCTCACCCTCAGCCTAACCCTAAGCCTAAACCTACCACTAATCCTAACCCTCACTGTAACCCTAAACCTAACCCTAACCCTAACCCTCACACTCACCCTCACCCTAAACCTAATCCTAAACATAACCCTAAAATTACCCAAACCCTCACCATAAGCCTCACCCTAGCCTTCAACCTAACCCTAATCCTAAAATTAAACCTCATCCTAACCCTCATCCTAACCCTAACCCTAACCCTCACCCTAAACCTAACCCTAACCCTCACCCTAAACCTCATCCTAACCCTCACCCTAACCCTAACCCTAACCCTCACCCTAAACCTAACCCTAACCCTCACCCTAATGCTCGGCCTAAGCCTAAGCCTAAGCCTAAGCCTAGCCCTAAACCTAACCCTCACCCTAACCCTAACCCTTACACTAACCCTAACTCTAACCATAAACCTCACTCTCACCCTAACCCTAACTCTAACCCTAACCCTAAACCTAAACCTCATCCTAACACTAAATCTAACCCTCACCCTCACCTTAACCATAACCCTAAACCTAACACTAACAATAACAGTAACCTTAACTCTAAAACTAACCCTTATCTCAAACCTCACCCTAACATTTACCCTCAACCGAACACTCACACTAACCCTAACACTAACCCTCACACTAACCCTAACCATCACCCTAACCCTAAACCTCACCTCAACCCTAACCCTAACCCTCACCCTCACCCTAGCCCTCAGCCTAACCCTAACACTCATCCTCACCCTAAACCTCACACTAACCCTAACACTAATACTCAATCTAACCCTCACCCTCATCCTACCCCTAACCCTAATTCTAACCCTAACCCTAACCCTCACCATTACGATAACCCACAAACTCAGCCTAACCCTCACATTTACCCGTACCGTCACTCCCACCCTAACCCTCACCCTAACCCTAACCCTCAACCTAACCCTCACCCTAACCCTGACTCTCCCCTAAACCTCATCCTCACCCTAACCCTAACTCTAACCCTAATCCTAACACTAAATCTCACCATAATGCTAACGCTTATCCTCACCCTCACCCTCATTGTAATTGTAAACTTAACATTAACCCTAACAATAACTCTAAACCTAACCCTAACCCTCACTGTAACCCTAACCCTAACACTAACACTAACCCTAAACCTAAACCTAACCCTCAACCTAACCCTAATCCTCAGCCTCACCCTCACCCTAACAAAACCCTAACCCCAACCTTCACCCTAACCCTAAGCCTAAACCTAACCCTAATTCTAACCCTCACATTCACCCTCACCCTAAACCTAATCCTGAACCTAACCCTATCACTAACCCTAACCCTCAGCCAAACCCTCACCCTAGCCCTCAGCCTAACCCTAATCCTAACCCTAAACCTCATCCTAATCCTCACCCTAACCCTAACCTTAACCCTCACCCTAACCCGAACCCTAACACTCACCCATATGCTGGGGCTAAGCCTGAGCCAAAGCCTAAGCCTAAGCCTAACCCTAACGCTCACCCTAACCCTAACCCTAACACTAACCCTAACTCTAACCCTAAACCTCACACTCACACTAACCCTAACTCTAATCCTAAACCTAAACCTCATCCTAACCCTAACCCTAACAATAACCGTAACCCTAACCCTAACCATAACCCTACCCTAACCTTAACCCTAACCCTAATACTAACCATAACCCTCACCCTAAATCTAACGTCACCCTAACACCAAACCTAATCCTCAACCTCACCCTAGCCCTCACACTAACCCTTACCCTCATCCTCACCCTAAACATCACACTAACCCTAACACTAATCCTCAATTTAACCCTCATCCTCACCCTCACCCTAACCCTAACCCTCACCCTAAACCTAACCCTCACCTACCGTAACCCTCACCTTAGGCCTAACCCTAAACTTTACCCTTACCGTCACCCCCACCTTAACCCTCACCCTAACCCTAACCCTCACCCTAATCTTCACCCTAAACCTAACTCTACCCCTAAACCTCACCCTCACCCTAACCCTATCTCTAACCCTAACACTAACACTAAAAACCTCACCCTAACTCTAACCCTAACCCTCAACCTCACTGTAACCGTAACCCTAACCCTAACAACATCCCTAACCCTAACCCTAATCCTAACACTCACTCTCACATTAACCCTAATCCTAAGCCTAAACCTCACCCTAACCCTAACCCAGACCCTTACCGTAACCCTAACCCTCACCATAACACTAACCCAAACCCTAAACCTCACCCTAACACTAAACCTAACCCTCACCGTCACCCTCACCCTCAACCTCACCTTAACTCTAACCCTAACCCTAACAATAACACTAATCCTAACCCTAACCCTTACCCTAAACCTAATCCTAACACTCACCCTCAACCTAACCCTAACCCTAACCCAACCCTCACCCGCAGCCTCACCCTAACCTTATCTCTAACCCTAAACCTCACCCTCACCCTTACCCTAACCCTAAACTCACCCTAAACTTAACCCTAAACCTCACCCTCACGCTAGCCCTCACCCTAACTCTAATCTTATCCCTAACACTCATCCTAACCCTCACCCTAAAAATAAACCTAACCCTCAAACTCACCCTCACCCTAACCCTAACCCTAACCCTAACACTCAACCTAACCCTAACACTCACCCTCACTATAACCCCTACCCTAACCCTCACCCTAACCCTAAACTTAACCCAAAACCTAACTCTCACCCTAAACCTAACACTATCCCTCACCCTAAACTTAACCCTCACCCTCACCCTCACCCTCAGCCTAAACCTAAGCCTATCCCTATCCCTAACCCTAAGCCTAACAATCAACCTAACCCTAATCCTAATCAAACCCTAAGCCTGACTCTCACCCTCACCTTATCCCATACCTTAAGCCTAACCCTAACATTAATCCTAACACTAACCATAACCCTCAACCTCACCCTAACACTAACCTTATCACCCTAACCCTAAACATCAACCTAACACTAACCCTAACCCTCACACTCACCCTAACCTCACCCTAACCCTAACCCTCATCCTCACCCTAAACCGCACACTAACCCTAACACTAATCCTCAATCTAAACCTCATCCTCACCCTAACCCTAACCCTAACCCTCACCCTAACCCTAACCCTCACCCTTACTGTAACCCTTACCCTCAGCCTAATCTTCAACTTTACCCTTACTGTCACCCCCACCGTAACCCTCACCCTAAACCTAACCCTAACTCTAACCCTAAACCGCACCCTCACCCTAACCCGAACTCTATCCCTAACCCTAACACTAAACCTCATCCTAACCCTAAAGCTAACCCTCACCCTAAACTGTATGCTCAGCCTAAACCTAAGCCTAAGCCCAACGTTTACCCTAACCCTCACCTTCACCCTAGCCCTCACCCTAACCCTAATCCTAAACCTAACCCTCATACTAACCCTCACCCTAACCCTAACCCTAAACCTAACCCTCATCCTAACCCTCACCCTAACCCTAACCCTAAACCTCACCCTAAACCTCACCCTCACCCTAGCGCTCAACCTAGCCCTAATCCTAACCCTAACCCTCATCCTAACCCTCCCCATAACCCTAATTCTAACCCTCACCCTAAACCTAAACCTCCACTTCACCCTCACCCTCAGTCTAACCATAAGCCTATACCTAACTCTAAACTTTATCCTAACACTAACCCTAAACCTAACCCTAATATTAATCCTAACCCTAACACTAACCCTCAATCTCACCTTAACCCTCACCCTAACCTCAACGGTAACCCTAACACTAAGCCTAAACCTAACCTTCACCCTCAGCCTCACCCTAACCCTAACTCTAACCCTCACCCTAAATCTCACACTCACCATAACCCTTACCCTAACCCTAACCCTAAACCTCAACCGAACCCTATCTCTAAACGTTACCCTCACCCTAGCCCTTATCCTAAACCTAATCCTAACCCTAACCCTCATTGTAACCCCCCTTCTAACCCTTACCCTAACACTCACCCTAACCCTAACACTCACCCTCAACCTCACCCTCAGACTAACCCTAAGCCTAACCCTAAACCTAACCCTAAAACAAACACTCACCCTAAACATAACCATAACCCTCACCTTAACCCTAACCTCACCCTATCACTAACCCTAATCCTCACATTCACCCTAGCCCTAACCCTAACCCTAACCCTCACCCTCACCTTAAATCTCACACTAACCCTAACACTAATCCTCAATCTAACACTCAGCCTCAGCCTAACCCTAACCCTAACCCTAACCTAGCCCTTACCCTCACCCTTACCGTAACCCTCACCATAGGCCTAACCCTCACCTTTACCCTTATGATCACCCCCACCTTAACCCTAACCCTAATCCTAACTCTCACCCTAACCCCCACCCTAACCCTCACCCTAACCCTAAATATAACCCTAAACCTCACCCTCACCCTAAACCTAACTCTAAAGTAACCCAAACCCTAAACCTCACCCTAACCCTAACCCTAATCCTAACCCTAACCCTAAGCCTAACCCTAACCCTAAGCCTAACCCTCACACTCACCCTCACCCTAACCGTAACCGTAAACCTAACCATAACAATAACCCTAACCCTAATCCTAACCCTAACTGTAAGCACAACCCTCATCGTAACCCATACCGTAACCCTAACACTAACCCTCACACTAACCCAAACACTAACCTCACCCTAACCCTAACTTTAACCCCAAGCATAACACTAAAAACCTCACCCTAATCCTAACCCTAACCCTCACTCTCACCTTAAACTTAAACCTAACCCTAACCCTAACAATAACACTAACCCTAACCCTAATCCTAATCCTAATCCTCAACCTCACACTAACCCTGATCCTAAACCTAACCCTCACCCTTACCCTAACCCTCACACTTACCCTAACCCTAACCCTCATCCTAACCCTCACCCTAACCCTAACCCTAAACCTAAACCTCACACTAACAATAAACTAACCCTCATTCTCAACCGAGCCCTCATCCTAACCCTAATCCTAACCCTAATCCTCATCCTAAGCCTCACCCAAACCCTAACCCTAAACCTCACCCTAACCCTAACCCTAAACCTAACCCTCAACCTAACCCTAATCCTCACGCTCAACTTAACACTAACCCTAACCCTCAACCTAACCCTAAACTTAACCTGAACACTAACTCTCACCCTAACCCTAACCCTAACCCTCACCCTAACCCTAACCCTCACCCTCACCCTCACCCTCAGTGGAAACCTAAGCCTAACTCTAACCCTAACCCTCACACTCACCCTAACCTTACCCTAATCCTAAACCTAACCCTAGCCCTAACCCTCACACTCAGCCTCACCTTAACCCTAACTCTAACCCTAAAAATCACCCTCATCCTAAACCTAACCCTAACCCTAACCCTAAACCTCACCCTAACCCTAACCCTTAACCTCACCTTCACCCTAGCCCTCACCCTAACCCTAATCCTAACCCTAACCCTCATCCTAACATTCCCTATAACCCTATCTGAAACCCTCACCCTAACCCTAACCCTCAAACTCACCCTCACCCTCAGCCAAACCCTAAGCCGAACCACAAGCCTTATTAGAAACCTAACCCTAACCCTCATACGCACCCGCACCCTCACCCTCACAACTCTAAACCTAACCCTAAACCTAACCTTAAACCTCACCCTAACCCTAACCGTAATCCTAAACCTCACCCTCACCCTAACCCTAACACAAACCCTAACCCTAACCCTCACCCTAACCTTCCCCTAATCGTATATCTAGCCCTGAACCTCACCCTCAACCTAACCCTAACCCTAGCCTTAACCCTAAACCTCACCCTAACCCTAACACTAACCCTGACTCGCACCCTCACTCTCACCATAACTCTAACCCTAACCCTAAAAATAACACTAAGTCTAACCCTAACCATCACCCTAACCCTAATCCTCACCCCCACCCTCACCATCAGCCTCAAACTCATGCTCACCCTAACCCTAAACCTAAACCTAACCCTGTCCCTTAATCTCAACTTAACACTCACCCTCACCCTAAACCAAACACTAACCGTAACCCTAAATCTCACCCTTACCCTCCCCCAAACCCTAACTCTAACCCTAAACCTCACCCTCACCCTAACTCTAAAACACCCTAACACTAACCCTCAACCTCACCCTCAACCACACCGTAACACTTACCCTATCCCTAACAATAACTCTAGCCCTAAACCTATCCCTAAACATAACCCTCACCCTCAGCCTCACCTTCACAGAAAACTTAACCCTAACCATAACACTAAAAATAACCCTAACCCTAGCCTTAACCCTACCCCTATTCCTGACCCCCACTCTCACACTCAGCCTAACCGTAACCCTAACCCTAACCCTAACCCTCCCAGTAACCCTAACCCTAACCCTAACACTAACACTAACACTAACCCTAAACCAAACACTAAAACTAACCCTAATCCTCAGCCTCACCCTCACCCTAATCCAAACCCTAAACCTAACCCTCACCCTAACCCTATGCCTAACCACAACCCTTAGCCTAACCCTCACCCTCACCCTTATCCTACCACAAATCCTAAACCTAACCCTATCCCTAACCCTAACACTCATCCTCACCCTCACCCAAGATCTCACCCTAAACCTAATCCTAACCCTAAACCTCATCCTAACCCTCACACTAAACCTAACCCTAACCATCACCCTAACCCGAACCCTAACCCTCCCCCTCATGCTCAGCCTAAGCCTAAGCCTAAGCCTAAACCTAACCCTAACCCTAACACTAACCCTAACTCTAACCCTAAATCTCACCCTAACCCTAACCCTCAGTCTAACCCTAACCCTAAACCTAAACCTCATCCTAACCCTAACCCTAACCCTCACCCTCACCCTCACCCTAACCGTAAACATAACCCTAACCCCAACAATAACGCAAACCCTAACCCTAACCATCACCGTAACCATAACCCTCAACCTAAACCTAACCCTCACCCTAACATTTACCCTCACCCTAACACTAACCCTAGCGCTAACACTAACAATCAAACTAAACCTAAACATCACCCTAACCCTTAACCTCACTCTAACACTAACCCTAAACCTCACCCTCACCCTAGCCGTCACCCTAACCCTAACACCTATCCTCACCCTAAACCTCACACTAACCCTAACACTAATCCTCAATCTAAACCTCACCCTCACCCTAACCCTAAACCTAACCCTCACCATAACCGTAACCCTGACACTTACCGTAACCCTCACCCTCAGTCTAACCCTCAACTTTACCCTTACCGTCACCTAAACCTCACCCTAACTCCAACCCTCACCCTAACCCTAACTCTACACCTAAACCTCACCCTCACCCAAACCCTAACTCTAAACCTCACCCTCTCCCTAGCCCTCACACTAACCCTAATTCTAACCCTCCCCATCTCCCTAACCCTAGCCCTAATCCTCACCCTAAACCTCACACTAACCCTAACCTTAAACCTAATGCTCAATCAAACCCTCACCCTAACCCTAACCCTAACACTAAACCTAACTCTAACACACACACTCACCCTCACCCTAACTCTAATAATAACCCTAACCCTAACCCTAACTCTCCCCATAACTCTCACCCTAAACCTAACACTAACACTAACCATAACACTAAACCTCAACCTCTCACCCTAACCCTAACTCTAAATCTAAACCTAACCCTCACACTAAACCTAACTCTAACCCTAACCCAATCCCTAAACCTCACCCTAACCCTAACCTTAAACATCACCCTCACCCTCACCATAACCTTAACTCTAAACCTAACCCTAACAATAACCCTAACCCTAATGCTAACCCTCACCATAACCATAACCCTCACCCTAACCCAAAGCCTTACCCTAACACTTACCCTGACCCTAACACTAATCCTAACCGTAACATTAACCCTCACACTAATCCTAACCCTAACCTCACCCTAAACCTAACCCGAACCCTAACCCTCAACCTAACCCTAACTCTCACGCTCAACATAACCCTAACCTTAACACTCACCCTAAACCTAAACTTAACCTGAACCCTAACTCTCACCCTAATCCTAACCGTAATCCTCACCCTAACCCTAACCCTCACCCTCACCCTCACCCTCAACGTAAACCTAAGCCTAACCCTAAATGTTACCCTAAACCTCACACTCACACTATCCCTTACCCTAATCCTAATCCTTACCCTAAATCTAACCTGACCCTAAGCCTCACCTTAACACTAACTCAAACCCTAAACCTCACCCTCACCATAACCCTATCCCTAACCCTAACTGTAAACTTCACCCTAACCCTAACCCTCACCATAGTCCTCACCCTAACCCTAATCCTAACCGTAACCCTCAACTTATCCCTCCCCATAACCCTAATCTTAACCCTCGCACTAACCCTAACCCTCACCCTCACCCTCAGCCTAAAGTTAAGCCTAGCCCTAACCCTAACCCTAACCATCACACTCACCCTAAACCTAACCCTAAACCTCACCCTAACCAAAACCCTCACCCTCACGCTCACCCTCAGCCTAACCCTAAGCCTAACCCGTACCCTAACCCTAACATTCACACTCACCCTAACCCTAACCTTTATCCTAATCCTAATCCTAACCCTAACCCTAACCCTCACCCTCAAACTAACCCTCACCTTAAGCCTAAACCTAACATTAATTCTAAACCTAACCCTCACCCTCAGCCTGACCCTAACCCTAACTCTAACGCTAAACCTCACCTGACCCTAACCCCAACCCAAACCCTATCCCTAAGCCTCATCCGAAACATAACCCTAACCCTCACCCTCACCCTCACATTAACCATAACCCTAAGCCTAACGCTAACAATAACCCTAACTCTTACCCTAACCTTCACCCTAACCATAACCCTCACCCTAAACCTAACACTCACCCTAACACTTACCATCACCTTAACACTAGCCCTAACCCTAATACTAACCCTCACACTAACCCTAGTCATCACCTAAAACCTAAACCTCACCTTACCACTAACCCTAAACCTCACACTCTCCCTAGCCCTCACCCTAAACCTTAAGCCTCATCCTCACCCTAAACCTCACAGTAATCCTAACACTAATCCTCAATCTAACCTTCACCCTCACCCAAACCCTAACCCTAAACCTCACCCTAACATTAACCCTGACCCTTAACTTAACCCTCACCCTCAGCCTAACTCTCAACTTTACACTTACCATCACCCCCACCCTAACAGTAACACTAAATCTCACCCTAACCCTAACCCTAACCCTCACCCTCAACCTCTTGCTCAGCCTAACCCTAATCCTAAGCCTATCCCTAACCCTCACACTCACCCTCACCCTCAGCCAAAACCTAAGGCTAACCCTAACCCTAATCCTAACCCTCACACTCACCCTGTCCCTAACCTTAATCCTAACCCTAAACCTAACGCTAACCTTCACCCTCAAACTCAGACTAACCCTAACCCTAATTCTAACCCTAAACCTCACCCTCAGTTTAACCCTAATACTAAACCTAACCCTAACCCTAACCCTCCCCCTAACTCTCACCCTAACCCTAACCGTAACACTAACCATAACCCTAAACCTCACAATAACACTCACCCTAACCCTAACTCTAACAATAAAGTCACTCTCACCCTCACCCTAACCCTAACCCTCACCCTAACACTTACCCTCACCCTAACGCTCACGCTAAACCTCACACTCACCCTCAACCTAACCCTAATCCTAAACCTAACCCTAACCCAAAACCTCACCCTAACAATCCCCCTAACCCTAACTCTAACCCTAAACCTCACCCTCAACCTACCCCTAACCCTAGCCCTAAACCTCAACCTAAACGTCAGCCTAACCCTAACCCACACCCTCACACTCAACCTAACTGTAACTCTAAACCTAACCCCAACAATAATACTAATCCTAACCCTAACCCTCAGCCTCACCCTCACTGCAAACTTAACCCTAACCATAATCCTTACAATAAGCCTAGCCCTAACCCTAAACTTAACCCTCACCATAACCCTAACCCTAACCCTAATTTTAAACCTAACCCTATCCCTAAGCCTAACCCTAACCCTAACCCTAACCTCACACTCACCCTCACCCTAATCCTAATCCGAACTCTAACCGTATGCCTAAACCTAACCCTCACCAAAACCCTCACCCTAGCCCTCACCCTCATGCTCAGCCTAAGCCTAAGCATAAGCTTAAGCCTAATCCTAACCCTAACCCTCACCCTAACCCTAACCTTAACACTAACCCTAACTCTAATCGTAAACCTCACGCTCACCCTAACCCTAACTGTAACTCCAACTCTAAAACTAACCCTAAACCTAACCCTAAAATAACCCTAACCCCAATCCTAAATCTACCCCTAAATCTCATGTTCACCCTAATGCTAACTCTAACCCAAACCCTAAAACTAAAACTCACTGTAACCCTAACCTTAACTCTCAGCCTAAACCTAACCCTCACCCTCACCCTCACTCTCAGCCTAAACCTAAGGTTAACCCTAAATCTAACCCTAACCCTCACACTCACCCTAACCCTAACCCTAATCCTAATCCTAATCCTAGCCTTAACACTAACCCTCACCCTAAACCTCACCCTAACCCTCGCCCTAACCCTAACCCTAAAACTAACCCTCACCCTCAGCCTCACCCTAACCCTAATTCTAACACTAAACATCAACCACACCCTAACGCTAACGCCAACCCTAACCCTAACCCTAACAATCCCCCTAATTCTCACCCTAAACCTAAAACTAACACCCTAACCCTAAACCTCAACCTAACCCTCACCCTAAACCTAACTCTATCACTAAACCTCACCCTCACCCAACCCTCACATTAACTCTAACCCAAACACTAAACTTCACCCTAACCCTAACCCTAACCCTCACCCTCACCCTGACAGTAACCGTAACCCTAAACCTAACCCTCACAATAACCCTAACTCTAATCCTAACCCTCACCCTAACCATAACCCTCACTCTAACCCAAACACTCACCCTAACACTTACCCTCACCCTAACACTAACCCAACATTAACACTAACCCTCAAACTAACCCTAAACTTAACCCTAACCCTAAATCACAACCTAACCCACACCCTCACCCTAACCGTAATACTAACCCTATGCCTAACCCTTACCCAAACCGTCGCCCTAACCCTATATTTAACCTTAAACCTCACCCTAACCCTAACCCTAACCCTAACTCTAACGCTAAACCTAACCCTAACCCTAAAAGTAAGCCTAATGCTCAGCCTCACCCTCACCTTAACCCAATCCCTAAACCTAACCCACACCCTAAACCTCACCCTACCTCTCAGGCTAACCCTAACCCTAACCCTCACAATCACCCTAACCCTAATCCTAAACCTAACCCATTTCCTAACCCTAACGCTCACCCTAACCCTCACCCTAGCCTCACCCTAACCCTAAACGTCATCCTAACACTCACCCTAACCCTAACCCTCACCCTAACCCTAACTCTAACCCTCACCCTCATGCTCGGCCTAAGCATAAGCCTAAGCCTAAGCCTAACCCTAACCCTATACCTAACCTTCACCCTAACCCTAACCCTAACACTAACTCTAATTCTAACCCTAAATATCACACTCACACTATCCCTAAATCTAACCCTAACCCTCACACTAACCATTACACTCGCCCTTACCCTAACCCTCACCCTAACACTTACCCTCACACTAACACTAACACTAACAATAACACTAAGGCTAACCGTAACCCTAACCTTCATCCTCACCCTAAACCTCACACTAACCCTAATACTAATCCTCAATCTAACCCTCACCCTCACCCTAACCCTAACACTAATCTTCACCCTAACCCTAACCCTCACTCTTAACGTAACCCTCACCCTCAGCCTAACCCTCAACTTTACCCTTAACGTCACCCCCACCCTAACCCTCACACTAACCATAACCCTAACCCTAACCCTCACCTTAACCCTAGCTCTACACCTAAACCTCACCCTCACGCTAACACTAACTCTAACCCTAACACTAAACCTCACCCTAAGCCTAAACCTAACCCTCACCCACACCCTCACAGTAACCGTAACACTAACCCTAACCCTAACAAAAAACCTAAACCTAACCCTAACCTTCACCATAAACATAACCCTCATCCGAACCCTAAACCTCACCCTAACACTTACCCTCACCCTAACACTAACCCTAACACTAACACTAACCCTCACTCTAACCTTAACCCTCACCCTAATTCTAAAGCTCACCCTAACCCTAACCCTAAACCTAATCCCCACCCAAACCCTAGCACTCACCCTAACCCTAATTCTAACCCTCACTCTCACCCTAAACCTAACCCTCATCCTCACCCTAAAGCTCACGCTAACCTTAAACCTAATCCTCAATCTAAAGCTCACCCTAACCCTTACCCCAACCCTTATCCTAAACCTAAACCTAAAACTAAACTTCACCCTTATCTTAAACCTCACCCTCAGCCTAAACCTCACCTTTACCCTTACCATCATCCTCACCCTAACCCTCACCCTAACCCTAAATCCCATCCTAACCCTCACCCTAAGAGTAAACCTAACCATCACCCTAACACTAACACTCACCCTCACCCTCACGCTCAGCCTAAACCTAAGCCTAAGCCTAAACCTTACCCTAACCCTCACCCTCACCCTAGCCTTTACCTTAACCCTAATCCTAACCCTAAACCTCATCCTAACCCTCACACTAACCCTAACCCTAACCATCACCATAAGCCTAATCCTCAACCCCACCCTCACCCTCAGGCTAACCTTAAGCCTAAGCCTAAGATTAACCCTAACCCTCACACTCACACTCACCCTAATCCTAATCCTAACCCTAACCCTAACCATAACCCTAAACCTCAACCTAACCCTCACCCTACCCTTAACCCTAACCCTAACACTAACACTAACCCTCAACCTAACCTTCCAACTAACCCTAAATCTAATGCTAAACTTCACCCTCACCCTAAACCTAATCCTAACTATAACCCTAAACCTCACCCTAACGGTAACCCTAATCCTCACCCTCAACCTCACATTAACCATCACGATAACTCTAACCCTAACCCTAACAATAACACTAATCCTAACCCTAAACATAACCATAACCCTAACACTAATCCTAACACTCACCCTCACCCTAACCCTAATCCTAACCCTAACCCTCACCCTAACCCTAACCCTCACCCTAACCCTAACCCTCACCCTCACTGTAACCCTAATCCTCAACCTAACCCTCAACCTAACAATAACCCTAACCCTAAACCTTAATCTAACACTAACCATAACCCTCACCCTCATCCTAGACCTCACCCTTACCCTAACCCTAACCCTCAACCTCAGCCTCAAGTTAAACCTACCTCTAAATCTCACCCTCACCCTAACCCTAACCCTAACCCTAAACCTCACCCTAACCCTATGCTAAACCTCACCCTCAACCTATCCCTCACACTAACCCTAATCCTAAACCTAACCTTATTCCTAAACCTCAACCTAACCCTCACCCTCACCGTAAACCTAACACTAACACTAACCCTAAACCTCACTCTAAGCTTCCACTTAACCCTAACTCTAACCCTAAACATCATCCTCACCCTAACTCTAAACCTAAACCTAACCCTAAACCTCACCCTAAAACTAAACCTAACACTAACCCTCACCCTCACCCTCAACCTCACCGTAAATCTAACCCTAACCCTAAGAATAACAGTAACCCTAAGCCTAACCATAACCCTAACAATAACTCAAACCCTCAGCCTCAACCTCACAGCAAACATAACCCTAACCATAACACTAACAATAACCCTAACCCTAACCCTAATCTTAACTCTAATCCTCACCGCCACCCTCACCATCAGCCTAACCCGAAGCCTAATCCTAACCCTAACCTAACCCTAAACCTCACCGTAACCCTATCCCTAACCCTCACCCTAAACCTAACACTAACCCTAACACTAAACCTAACCCTAATTCTCAGCCTCAACCTCACCCTAACCCAAACCCTAACCCTAACCCTCACCCTAACCCTAAGCCTATATCTAAACCTAAAGCTCACCCTCACCCTAACCCTACCTTTAAACCTAACCCTTAATCCCACCCTAACCATAACACTAACCCTCAACCGCATCCTCACCCTCAAAGGAACTCTAACCATAACCCTAACAATAACACTAACCCTAACCCTAATCATCACCTTAACCCTAATCCTCACCCCCACCCTCACCCTCAGCCTAACCCTAAGACTAAACCTAACCCTTACCCTAACCCTCACACTCACTTTCACCCTATCCCTAATCCTAAACCTAAAACTATCCCAAAACCACAACCTAACCCTCATCCTCACCCTAACCCTAACACTAACCCTATCCCTAAATCTCAAACTAACCCTCACCCTCACCCTAACCCTAACACTAACCCTAAACCTAAACTTCACTCTAACCCTCCCACAAACCCTAACTCTAACCCTAAACCTCACACTCACCCTAACCCTAACCCTAACCCTAACCCTAACCCTAACCCTAACCCTCACCCTCAACCTAAACTTCACCGTAACTCTAACCCTATCCCTAACAATAACACTAACCCTAACCCTATCCTTAACCATAACCCTCACGCTGAGCCTCACCCTCACTGCAAACTTAACCCTAACCATAAAAATAAAAATAACCCTAACCCTAAACCTAACCCTAACCCTAAACCTCACCCCCACCCTCACCCTCAGCCTAACCCTAAACCTATCCCTAACCCTAACCCTAACCCTACCTGTAAACCTAACCCTAACCCTAACCTTAACACTAACACTAAACCTAACCTTAACCCTAACCCAAACCCTAACCCTAATCCTCAACCTAACCCTAAGCCTAACCCTAACCCTAACCCTAAACCTCATACTCACTCTCACCCTAAACCAAATCCTAAAGCTAACCCTATCCCTAAACCTAACCCTCAACCTAACCCTCACACTAGCCCTCACCCTAAACCTAACCCTAACCCTCACCCTAACCCGAACCATAACCCTCACCTTAACTCTCACCCTAACCTAAACCTAAACCTAACACTAACCCTAACCCTAACGATAACCCTAACCCTCACCTTCAGCCTCACCCTAACACTAACTCTAACCCTAAACCTCACCCTCACCCTAACCCAAACCCTTACCCTAAACCTCACCCTAACCCTAAATCTCACCCTCACCCTAGCCCTTACCCTAACCATAACCCTCACCTTAATCCTAACCCTCACCCTAACCCTAATCCTAACCCTAGCGCTCATCCTAACCCTCACCCTAACCCTAACCCGCACCCTCAACCTAACCCTCAGCCAAACCCTATGTCTAAACTTAAACCTAACCCTAACACACACACTCACCCACACCCTAACCCTAATCCTATCCCTAAACCTAACCCTATTCCTAAACCTCTCCCGAACTCTCACCTACCCCTAACCCTAACACTAACCCTCACTCTAACCATATCCCTCACCCTAACCCTAACCTTCACCGTAACACTTATCTTCACCCTAACACTAACCCTAACGCTAAAACTAACGCTCACAGTAATCCTCACCTTCACCCTAGCCCTCAACCTAACCCTAACCCTCATCTTCACCCTAAACCTCACACTAACCCTACCACTAATCCTCAATCTAACCCTCACCTTCACCCTAACCTAACACTGACCCTCACCCTAAACCTAACCGTCACCCTTACCGTAACCATCACCCTCAGCCTAAAACTCACATTTACACTTACCGTGACCCCCACCCTAATCCGCACCCTAACCCTAACCAACACAAAACCCTCACACTAAACCTAACCCTAACCCTCACCTTAACCATAAACCTCACCCTAACCCTAACCCTCACCCACTTACCCTCAATTAACACTAACCCTAAACCTAACACTAAAGCTCACACTAACCCTAACCCTAATCCTAAACCTCACCATAACCTAACCCTAAACCTAATCCTCACCCTCACCCTTGCCCTCACCCTAACCCTAATTCTAACCCTCACCCTCACCCTAACCATATCCCTCATCCTCACCCTAAACCACACACTAACCCTAAACCTATTCCTCAATCTAACCCTCACCCTAAGCCTAACCCTAAAATTTACCCTAAACTTAACCCTCACCCTAACCATCCCCCTAACCCTATATTTAACCCTAAACCTCACCCTCACCCTAACGCTAACACTAACCCTAAACCCCACCCTAACCCTAAACCTAACCCTCACCCACACCCTCACACTCACCGTAACTCTAACCCTAACCCTAAGAATAACACTAACCCTAAACCGAACCATCACCCTAACCCTAATCCTCACCCCCACTGTCACCCTCACCCTAACCCTAATCCTATCCCTAAACCTAACCCTAATCCTAACCCTCTCCCTAACTCTCTCCTAAACCTAACCCTAACAGTAACCATAAACCTAACCCTCAACCTAACCCTCACCCTACCCCTAACCCTAACCCTAAACCTCACCCTCACTCTAACCCTAACTCTAACCCTAATCCAAACCCTAAACCTCACCCTAACCCTAACCCTAAACCTCACCCTAACCCTCACCACAACCATGACCCTAAACCTAACCCTAACACTAACCCTAACCCTAATCCTAACCGTCACCCTAACCATAACCCTCAGCCTAACCCATACCCTCACCCTAACAATTACCATCCCCCTAAGACTAAGCCTAACCCTAACACTATCCCTCACACTAATCCTAACCCTAACCCTAACCCTAAACCTCAAACTAATCCTCACCCTCAACCTAATCCTAACACTAACCATAAACCTAACCCTCAGCCTAACCCTCAACCTAACCCTATATCTAACCCTAAACTTCATCCTCAACCTTACCCTAACCCTAACTCTAACCCTAAACCTCACCCTAACCCTAACACTCAACCGCACTCTCACCCTCACCGTAACTCTAACCCTAACCCTAACCCGAACCCGAACCATCACCCTAGCCTTAATCCTCACCCCAAACCTCACCCACAGCTTAAACCTAAGCCTAAGCCTAATCCTCACCCTAACGCTCACACTCACCCTAACTCTAACCCTAATCCTAAACCTAACCCAATCCCTAAACCTCAACCTAAACCTCACCCTCACCCTAACTCTAACACTAACCCTAAAAATAAACCTCACCCTAACCTACCCCGTAACCCTAATTCTAAACCTAAACCTCACCCTCACCCTAACCCTAACCCTAACCCTAAACCCCACATTAAACCTACCCTTCACCCTCACCCTCAACCTCACTGTAACTCTAACCCTAACCCTAACAATAACACTAACCCTAACCCTAACCCTACCCCTAACCATAATCCTCACCCTCAGTCTCACCCTCAACTCAAACTTAACCCTAACCATAACACTAAAAATAACCCTAACCCAAGCCTAACCATACCCTAACCCTAAGCCTCACCAACACCCTCACCCTCAGCCTAACCCTAAACCTAATCCTAATCCTAACCCTCACCTTAACCTTAACACTAACACTAAACCTAACACTAAAAGTCACACTAACCCTAAAACTAAACCAAACCCTAAACCTAAACCTAATCCTCAGCCTCTCCCTCACCCTAACCCAAACCCTAACGATAACCCTCATCCTAATTCTAAGCCTAACCCTAACCCTAACCCTAACCCTCAAACTCACCCTCAACCTAACCCTAATCCTAAACCTAACCTTATCCCAACCCTAAACCTCATTCTAACCCTCACCCTAACCCTAACCCTCACCCTCACCCTCAGGCTAGGCCTAAGCCTAAGCCTAAACCTAAGCCTAATTCTAATCCCAACCCTCAACCTAACCCTAACCCTAACCCTAACCCTCACCCTAACCCTAACCCTCAGCCTAACCCTAACCTACACCCTAACACTTATCCTCACCCTAACACTAATCCTAACGCTAAAACTAATGCTCACACTAATCCTCAGCTTCACCCTAGCCCTCACCCTAACCCTAACCCTCATCCTCACCCTAAACCTCACACTAACCCGAACACTAATCCTCAATCTAACCCTCACCTTCACACTAACCCTAACACTAACCCTCACCCGAACCCTAACACTCAACCTTACCGTAAACATCACCCTCAGCCTGACCCTCAGGTTTACCCTTACCGTCACCCCCACCCTAACCCGCACCATAACCTTAACCAACATCCTAACCGTCACACTAAAACTAAACCTAACCCTAAACCTCACCCTAACCATAACCCTCACCCTAACCCTAACACTCATCCTAACACTTACCCTCACCCTAACGCTAATCCTAACCCTAACACTAACGATCACACTAACCCTAACCCTCACCCTAGTCCTAAACCTCACCATAACCCTAACCATAAACCTAACCCTCACCCTCACCATAACCCTAACCCTCATCCTCACCCTAGACCTCACACTAATACTAAACCTAATCCTCATTTTAACCCTCACCCTAACACTTACCCAAACCCTAACCCTCAACCTAACCATCCCCCTAACCCTATATTTAACCCTAAACCTCACCCTCAACCGAACCCTAACACTAAAACTAAACCCCATCCTAACCCTAAACCTAACACTCACCCACAACCTCACCCTCACCTTAACTCTAACCCTAACCCTAAAAATAACACTAACCCTAAACCGAACCATCACCCTAACCCTAATCCTCACAATCTATCCCTAAACCTCAAATTACCCCTCAACTTCACCCTAACCCTAACACTAACCCTAACCCTAAACCTCAACCTAACCCTCCCCCTAACTTTAACTCTAAACCTAACCCTCACCATCACCCTCAAAATCACCATAAATCTAACCCTAACAATAACACTAACCCTATCCCTAATCCTAACCCTAAACATAACTCTCAACCTTAGCCTCACTCTCACCGCAAATTTAACCGTAATCATAACACTAACAATAACCCTAACCCTAAACCTAAACCTAATCCTCACCCCCACCCTCAACTTCAGCCTAACCCTAAGCGTATTCCTAAACCTAACCCTAACCCTAACCCTCACTGTAAACCTAACACTAACCCTAAACCTAACCCTAACCCTAACCCTAACACTAACCCTAATCCTCATCCTCATCCTCACCCTAACACAAACCCTAACCCTAAACCTCAACCTAACCCTAAGCCTAACCTTAAACCTAACCCTCAAACTCACCCTCACCCTAACCCTAATCCTAAACCTAACCCTTAACCTAACCTTCACCCTAGTCCTCAACCTAACCCTAATCCTAAACCTAAACCTCATCCTAACCCTCACCCTAACCCTAACCCTAACTTTCACCCTAACCTAACCCTCACCATCATGCTAGGCCTAAGCCTAAGACTAACCTTAACCCCAACCTCACCCTAACACTAACCCTAACTCTAACCGTAAACCTCGCTCTAACTCTAACTCTAGCCCTAACCCTAAACCTAAAACTCATCCTAACCCTAACCCTAACCCTCACCCTCAAACTCACCGTAACCATAACCCTGACCCTAAACACTAACCCAAAACTTCAACCTAAACATAACACTCACCCTCACACTAACCCTCACCCTAACACTTACCCTCACCCTAACACTAACCCTAACCCTAACACTAAACTGAACCATCACCCTGACCCTAAACCTCACCCTAAACCTAAACCTAACACTCACCCTCAACCTAGCCCTAAACCTCATCCTCAACCTAAAACTCACACTAACCCTAACACTAATCCTCAATCTAACCCTCACCCACACCCTTCCCCTA
This sequence comes from Dipodomys merriami, assembly GCF_024711535.1. Lineage (NCBI taxonomy): Eukaryota > Metazoa > Chordata > Mammalia > Rodentia > Heteromyidae > Dipodomys > Dipodomys merriami. The sequence goes on from NW_027202799.1 coordinate 145,664, forward strand.
ACCCTAACCCTCACCCTAACCCTAACCCTCACTCTATTGTAACCCTCAACCTCAGCCTAACCCTCACGTTTACCCTTAACATCACCCCCACCCTAACCCTTACCCTAACACTCAACCTAACCCTAACCCTAACCCTAACTCTACCTCTAAACCTCACCCTCACCATAAACCTAACTCTAACCCTAACCCTAACACTAAAGCTCAACCTAACCCTAACCCTCACTGTTACCTTAACCCTCACCCTCAGCCTAAACCTCACCTTTACCCTTACCATCATCCTCACCCTAAACCTCAACCTAACCATAAACCTCATCCTAACCCTCACCTTACCCGTAAACCTGACCATCACCTTTACCCTAACCCTCAACCTCAACCTCATGCTCATCCTAACCCTAAGCCTAAGCCTAACCCTTACCATTACCCTAACACTCACCCTCACCCTAGACCTCACCCTAACCCTAATCCTAACCCTAACCCTCAACCTAACCCTCACTCTAACCCTAACCCGCACCCTCACCCTCACCCTAACCCTAATCCTAACCCTAACCCTCAACCTAACCCTAACCCTCACCGTCACCGTAACCCTTACCCTAACCCTCACCCTAACACTAAACTTAACCCGAAACCTATCACCCTAATCCTAACCCTAACCCTCACCCTAAACATAACCCTAAACCATACCCTCACCCTAGCCCTCACCCTAACCTTAATCCTAACCCTAACCATCATCCTAGCCCTCCCCGTAACCCTAAAACTAACCCTCAACCTAACCCTAAACCTCAGCCTCAACCTCACCCTCAGCCTAATATTAAGCCTCACCCTAAACCTAACCCTAACACAAACACTCACCCTCACCCTAACCCAAATCCTAACCCTAACGATAACCCTAACCCTCCCCCTAACTCTCACCCTAATCCTAACTCTAACCCTAAACCTCACCCTCAACCTAAACCTCACACTAACCCTGACCCTAACCCTCACCCTCACCCTCACCGTAACCTTAACCTTAAACCGAACCCTAAAAATAACCCTAACCATAATCCTAACCCTCACCCTCACCATAACCGTCACCTAAACCAAACGCTCACCCTAAGACTTACCCTCACCCTAACACTTAACCCTAACCCTAACACTAACACTCACACTAACACTAACCCTAAATCTAACACTAAACCTCAACCTCACCCTAACCATAACCCTAACCGTAAACCCCACCCTAACCCTAAACCTAACCCTCACCCTAACCCTTACCCTAACCCTAACCCTACCACCAACCCTAACTCTAACCCTAAACCTCACTCTCACCCTAACCATAATTCTAACCCAAACCCTAAACCTAAATCTCATCCTAACCCTATCCCTAAGCCTCACCCTCACCCTCATCGTAATCATAACCCTAACACTAACCCTAACCCCTATCCTCATCCTAAGCCTCCCCCTAACCATAACCCTCACCCTAAGCCTCAGTCTAACCCTAACTCTAACCCTAACCCAAACCCTCACCCTAACCCTAACTCTCACCCTAACCCTCATCCTCACCCTAAACCTCACACTAAGCCTAACCCTAATCCTCAATCTAACCCTCACCCTAACCCTAACTTTAAGCCTTACCCAAAACCTAAACCTAAACCTAATCCTCCTCCTTATCTTAACCCTCATCCTCAGCCTAAACCTCACCTTTACCCTTACCATCATCCTCACCCTTAACCTCCCTCTGACCCTAAACCTCGGCCTAACCCCCACCCTAACCATAAATCTAAACATCACCCTAACCCTAACCCTCACCCTCAACCTTAAGTTCAGCCTAACCCTAAGCCTAAGCTTTACCCTTACCCTAACCTCACCCTCACCCTAGCCCTCACCCTAAAACTAATCCTAAACCTAACCCTCATCCTAACCCTCACCCTAATCCTAAACCTAACCCTCACCCCCACCCTCACTGTAACCGTAACCCTAACCCTTACCCTAATAATAACCCTAAACCTAACCCTAACCCTCATCCTAACCCTCCCCCTAACCCTAACCCTCACCCTCAGCCTCACCCTAAGCCTAACTCTAACATTAAACCTCAACCTCACCCTAACCCTAACACTAACCATAACCAAAAACCTCACCCTAACACTAATCCTAAATCTCACCCTCAACCTAGACCTTACCCTAACCCTAATCCTAACCCTAACCCTCATCCTAACCCTCCCCCTAAACCTCACCCTCACCCTCACCCTAACCCTAACCCTCACCCTCAACCTCACCCTCAGCCTAACCCTAAGCCTAAACTTAGACTTAACCTTAACACACAAACTCACCCTCACCCTAAACCTAATCGTATCCCTAAACCTAACCGTAACCCTAACCCTCCAACTAACTCTCACACTAAACCTAACCATCACCCTAACCCTAACTCTAACCCTAACCATAACCCGAAACCTCAACCTAAACCTAACCCTAACCCTCACCCTCACCTTCACCGTAACCGTAACCCTAAACCTAACCCTAACAATAACCCTAACACTAAACCTAATCCTCACCCTCACCCTCAGCCTAAACCTAAGCCTAAGCATAACCTTCACCTTAACCCTCACACACACCCTCACCCTAACCCTAATCCTAAACCTAACCATATCCCTAAACCTCGCCTAACCCTCACTCTCACCCTAACCCTAACACTATCCCTTACTATAAAACTTACCCTAACCCACCCCCTAACCCTAACTCTAAACCGAAACCTCACCCTCACCCTAACCCTAACCCTAACCCTAACCATTAACCTCACCCTAAACCTAAACCTCACCCTCAACCTCACCGTAACTCTAACCCTAACAATAACAGTAACACTAACCCTAACCCTAACCCTAACCATAACCATAACTCTCACCCTCAGCCTTACCCTCACCGCAAATTTAACCTGAACCATAACACTAACAATAACCCTAACCCTAAGCCTAACCCTAATCATAAATCTAATCCTCACACCCACCCTCACCCTGAGCCTAAACCTAAGCCTAACCCTAACCCTAACCCTAACACAAAACCTCACAGTAACCCTAAACCTAACCCTAACACTAACCTTAACCATAAACCTAACCATAAACTAACCCTAAATCTCAGACTCACCCTCACCCTAAACAAATCCCTAACCCGAACACTAACTCTAACCCTAAATCTCAACCTCATCCTAACCCTATCCCTAACCCTAAACCTAAACCTCATCCTAACCCTAACCCTCACCCTAACAATTACCCTGACCCTAACACTAAATCTAAAGCTAACACTAATGCTCACACTAACCCTAACCATCATCCTAAACCTAAACCTCACCCTAACACTAACCCTAACCCTCAACCTCACCCTAGCCCTCACCCTAACCCTAACCCTCATCCTCACCCTAAACCTCACAATAACCCAAACACTAATCCTAAATCTAACCCTCAACATCACCCTAACCCTAACCCTCACCCTCAGCCTAACCCTCAAATTTACCCTTACCATCAACCCCACCCTAACTCGCACCCTAACCCTAACCCTCACCCTAACCCTCACCCTAACCCTAACTCTACCTCTAAACCTTACCCTCTCCCTAACCCTACCTCTAAACCTAACCCTAACACTAAACCTCATCCTAACCCTAACCCTGACCGTGACTCTCACCCTCACTCTAACCCTAAATCTCACCCTAACACTTACCCTCACCCTAACACTAACCCTAACCCCAACACTAACCCTCACACTAACCCTAAACCTCACCCTAATCCTAAACCTCATGATAACCCTAACACTAACCCTAACCCGAACCATCACCCTAGCCCTCACCCTAACCCTAATTATAACCCTCACCCTCACCCTAACCCTAACTCTCATCCTCACCCTAACCTCACACTAAACCTAACCCTAATCCTCAAACTAACCCTCACCCTGCCCCTAACCCTAACCTTTACCCTAACCCTAAACCTAACCCTAACCCTCACCCTATCCCAAACCCTCACCCAAACAATTACCCTAACCCTAACACTAACCCTAACCTAACACTAACCCTCAAACCAACGCTAATCCTAACGCTAACCCTAAACCTCAACCTAACCCTCAACTCACCCTAACCCTAACACTAACCCTAACCCTCACCCTCACCCTAACCCTGCCCCTAACACTATATCTAACGCTAAATTTCACCCTCACCCTAACCCTAAACCTAAACCCCACCCTAACCCTAACCATAACCCTCAGCCTTAGCCTCACCCTCACCGCAAACTTAACCCTAACCATAACACTAAAAATAACCCTAAACCTAACCCTAACCCTCACCCTAAACCTTACCCCCACCCTCACCCTCAGCCTAACCCTAAGCCTAACCCTAACCCTAACCCTAACCCTCACCATAACCCTAACCTTAAACCTAACCCTAACACTAAACCTAAACCTAAAGCTAACCCTAACCCTAAACCTAACCCTAATCATCAGCCTCACCCTCACCCTAACCCTATCCCTCAACCTAACCCTAAGCCTAATCCTAACCCTAACCCTAACCCTCCTACTCACCCTCACCGTAACCCTAATCCTAAACCTAACCCTATCCCTAAACCTAACCCTCACCATAACCCTCACCCTAGCCCTAACTCTAAACCTAATCCTAAACCTATAACTCATCCAATCCCTCACAATAACCCTAAACCTAACCCTGGCCCTAACCCGAACCCTAACCCTCACCCTCATCCTCAGACTAAGCCTAAAACTAAGCCTAAGCCTAACACTAACCCTAACCCTTACCCTAACACTAACCCTAACATTAACCCTAACTGTAAACGTAAACCTCACTCTCACACTAACCCTAACTCTAACCCTAAACATAAACCTAAAACTCATCCTAACCCTAACCCCAAACCTCACCTTCACCCTCACTGTAACCGTAACCCTAACCCTAACCATAACAATAACCATAACCCTAACCCTCACCATAACCACAACACTTACCCTAACCCAAACCCTCACCCTAACACTTACCCTCACCCTAACACTAACCCTAACCCTGGCACTAACCCTCACACTAACCCAAACCCTAACCCTAACCTTAAACCTCAACCTAACCCTCACCATCACCCTAGCCCTAACACTAACCCTAACACTAACCCTCACCCTAACCATCCCACTAACCCTATATCTAAACCTAAACCTCACCCTCATCCTAACCCTAACCCTAACCGTAACTCTAAAACCCACCCTAGCCCTAACCCTAAACCTCACCTGCACCCTCACCCTCACCGTAACTCTAACCCTAACACTAACAATTACATTAATCCTAACCCTAACCATCGCCCTAACCCTAATCCTCACACCCAACCTTACCCTCAGCCTAACCCTAAGCCTAAGCCCAACCCTCTCCGTAACCCTCACACTCACCCTCCTCCAAATCCTAACTCTACCCTAAATCTCACCCTCACCCTAACTCTAACACTAACACTAACACTAAACCTTACCCAAACCCTAACCCTAACCCTAAACCTCACGATAACCCTCACCCTCAGCCTCACTCTCACCCTAACACTTACCCTCACCCTAACACTAAACCTAACCCTAACACTAACCTTCACACTAACCCTAACCCTCACCCTAACCCTAAACCTCACCTGAACCCTAACCCTAACCCTAAACCTCACCCTCATCCTAGCCCTCACACTAACCCTAATTCTAACCCTCACCTTAACCCTAACCCACCTCCTTACCGAAACCTCACACTAACATTAACCCTAATCCTCAATCTAACCCTCACCCTAACCCTAACCCTAACCCATACCCTAACCCTAAACCTAACCCTAACACTCACCCTTATCTTAACCCTCACCCTCAGTCTCAACCTCAACTTAACCCTTACCGTCATCCTCACCCTAACTCTCACTGTAACCCTAAACCTCATCCTAACCCTCAGCGTAACCGTAAACCTAAACATCACCCTAACCCTAACCCTCACACTCAACTTCACACTCAGTCTAACCCTAAGCATAATCCTAAGCCTTACCCTAATCATCCCCCTCACCCTATCCAACACCCTAACCCTATTCCTAACCATCACCCTAAACCTAATCCTCATCCCCAACCTCACCCTCAGCCTAAGCCTAAACCTAACCGTAAACCTCACACTCACCCTCACCCTAACCCAAATCCAAACCCTAAACCTAACCCTAACCCTAAAACTCAACCTAACCCTCACCCTAACCTTAACCCTCACACTGGCCCTAATCCTAACCCTCGACATAACCCGCACCCTAACCCTAAATCTAAACCTAAACCTCACCCTCACCATAACCATAATCCTAACCATAAACCTAAACCTGACCCCAAACCTAACCCTCAACCTCACCCTCACCCTCACCCTCACTGTAACTCTAACACTAACACTAACACTAATCCTAACCCTAAACCTAAACCTAACCCTAACCCTAACCCTAATCCTAACACTCACCCTCACCCTAACACTAATTCTAACCCTAACCTAAACCCTAATCCTAACCCTCATGTCACCATAAACCTAACCCTCATCCTAACCCTCACCCTAACCCTAACCCTAACCCTAATCCTCACCCTAACACTAACCCTAACCCTCAACCTCACACTAGCCCCCACCCTAACCCTAATCCTAACACTAATACTCATCCTAACCCTCACCCTAACTCTAACCCTAACCGTCACAATAACCCTAACCCTAATCCTAACCCTCAATCTAACCCTAACTCTCATGCTCACTGTAAGACTAACCGTAACACTCACCCTAACCCTAAACTTAAGCCAAACCCTAACTCTCACCCTCACCCTAATCCTAAACCTCACCCTAAACCTAACTTTCACCCTCACCCTCACCCTCACCCTTGGCCTAAACCTAAGCCTAACCCTAAGCCTAACCCTAACCCTCAGACTCACCCTAACACTTACCCTAATCCTAATCCTAACCCTCACCCTCACCCTAACCATAAATCTAACACTAACCCTAAACCTAAACCTCACCCTCAGCCTCACCCTAACCCTAACTGTAACGCTAAACCTCACACTCATCCTAACCCTAACCCTAACCCTAACCCTAAACCTCACCCTCACAATAGCATTCACCCTAACCCTAATCCTAAAACTAACCCTCATCCTAACCCTCACCATAAGCCTAACACTCAAACTCACCCTCACTCTAAAACTAAACCTAACCGTCAACCTAACCCTAAACCTCACCCTCACCATAACCCTTACCCTAACCCTCACTCTAACCCTGAACTTAACCCGAACCCTAACCCTCACCCTAATCCTAACCCCCACCCTCAACCTCACCCTCAGCCTAACCCTAAGCCTAACTGTAAACCTAACCCTAACACAAACACTCACCCTCACCCTAACTCTAATCCTAACACTAACCCTCCCCCTAACTCTCACCGTAAACCTCACCTTAACACTAACACTAACCCTAAACCTCAACCTAACCCTCACCCAAACCGTAATTTTAACCCTAAACCTCACCATCACCCTAACCTAACTCTAACCCTAACCCAAACCCTAAACCTCACCCTAACCCTAACCCTCACCCGCACCCTCACCCTCACTGTAACTCTAAACCTAACCATAACAATAACACTAACCCTAACCCGAACCATCACCCTACCCTAATCCTCACCCCACCCTCACTCTCAGCCTAACCATAAGCCTAAGCCTAACCCATAACCTAAACCTTACACTCACTCTCACCCTAACCCTAATCCTAAACCTAAACTTAAACCTAACCCTAACCCTAATCCTAAACCTAACCCTAATCGTCATCCTCACACTCACCCTAGCCCAATCCCTAAACTTAACCCTCACCCTAACCCTAAGCCTAATCCTCACACTCACCCTCACCCTAACCCTAATGCTAACCCTAACCCTAACCCTAACCCTCACCCTAAACCTCACCCTAGCCCTAATCCTAACCCTAATCCTAATCCTAAACCTCATCCTAACCCTCACCATAAACCTAACCAAAAACCTCACCCTCACCCTAGCCCTCACCCTAACCCTAATCCTAACCTTAAAGCTCATCCAAACCCTCCCCGTAACGCTAACCCTAGCCCTCAACCTAAACCTAACCCTCACCCTCAACCTCACCCTCAGCCTAACACTAACCTTCAACCTAACCCTCACATTCACCCTAATGGTAACCCTAATCCTAAACCTAACCCTATCCCTAAACCTCAACCTAAACCTCACCCTCACCCTAAACCTAACACTAACCCTAACCCTTAACCTCTCCATAACCCTAACTCTAACCCTAAACTTCTCCCTCAACCTAACCCTAACCCTAACCCTAACCCTCACTCTAAACCTCACCCTAAC